>NC_142375.1:7946423-8141423 GCF_059441005.1 Hippichthys cyanospilos | reverse complement strand
GCAACTAAAATCTTTTCACACATTATATTGTAATGAAATATATGCACATGCACCACTATCGCTCTCATACTCATGACTTAAAGTTATGACATCATTTTAGTTAGTGAGATGTAGTCCTTGCACTTCATACGTCACGAGTCAGACTGGCAGCATGCCATTTCATTGCCATTTCAAAAAAATGAAATGGGAGTGGGAAAACCCAGATTAACCTGGAAACAAATGTTCATCACTACAATTTTAAAGACAAACATGTTTGTTCCTAATAATTTGAAATAAAGCAAGAGTTGAAATAACAGTTTATGTCATTTATTTCATTCATTTCAGTATTTCAGTAAAAACTATATGAAAACGTGCATCATTTCAAAGCCAACTTTTAGTTATCTATTATTAGAATACATACACGCACAGCTCATATTAAATTCTGAGTAATGAAAATTTGGAGGAGAGAGGTAGGAGTGGGCTGGGATTTAAGTGCACAATTGGCTTGTGACCAAAGCTGAATTGTCATTAGTCCCCTCTGGATTTTCAATTCCATTGCAGCTGCCATTTTTCGAACTGCGGAGGGCAATCTCAATTTGCATATTTACAGTGCATGCCGAAACTATTCACAATGCTTCAATAAGTCCATTTTTTTTCCCAACCTTTTTCAAGAACAGAATACTCATTTACCTTATAAATTTAAACATACCACACCACAGGGGGAAAAAAAGTTGTACCAATGTTAGCTTTTTTTTTAGTTTATTTATTATTATTAGTTATTATGTGTGCATTAGTATTCATGGGCTCACATCCTTTAGTCAGTCGCAAAACTTTGTTAATGCGCTTTTGGTGATATTTATCAGGCTTTTTTAATGAGTAGTATTTGGGCAGTACAGTATTTCTCACTGCACTGGGCAGTAGAGGGAGCCTGTGCCAGTTGACCTGTGACATGGATGCGCCAAGTAACTCAACTCTTTACTCAACTTTATTTCAATAGCACCTTATCATGTAACTCAATTTGTGTTACAGCTTACAGACGTTACAAAAAATGCGTCATTTAAAATCAAACAATAACACCTGTGGGCAACTGAATTTGGTTAAAATTGACACTTACGCATATACCTTATATGTTTGGAAACAATGTTTAAAATGAAGTTCAACCTAACGCTGATGTGATTTAACATGTTTTTTGGCCTCCAATGAATGCTGGGAGATTCCAAAAATGGGAGGAGTCAGCATGATTATAGACAACATTAGGGAAGGCCTGGAGATAATATAGAAATAAGTGAATACATTCTGCCTGGTTTATTTGGCGGAGCTAATATATCGTATTTCTCCAAGCACAAGTCGACCTTGCTGATAAGTCGAGACCTCTCCTTTTTTTTTTTTGGGTGAATTTGAAAAAAAAAAGACGAGATTAAGTCTACTCGGACTTGAGTGGCTACATAGATCATGGCTTTCTAATTAAAACACAAGGTGCGTGTTAAAAATGATGAAATTTCGGTACTTTTAGAGACATTTTTACATTGTATATCCAGTAACACTTTTGCGGTTGGAGGGATGTGGGGGGCAAGAGTGCGAGTCAATGCACACATGCGCGTGGACGCAAACGCTGAAACTAATGTTGCAACAAAAAAAATAATTGTTTCAATTAATACGTTTCAATGCTTTATTTTTTGGACACAGCTGAATATTAATTCGTCTAAAAACGCTAAAAGTCTTCATCACTATCTGGCACGTCAGAAAGCTTCTCCAATTGAACGATCCTCTTCTTCCCCTTTGGGTAGTTATCTTCGAACCCGTACAATTTGTTTGAAACTGAGGTCTTCGTAGATGATTTGCTGATCATGTTACCTCAGATATTATCCCAAGCTTTCTTTACCCAAATGTTTTGAGATCAGAGTGTGGGAAGTTGCCCTTCGCTGTTCTCCCCCCACCTGCCGACTCTTCCTTTTCCTTTTATTTACAATTGGCATACAAACCATCTATTTCTTTTTTTCAGTTTTTATTCGCGATTGGCATACACACTAGAAAATTGGCTGCACACAATACACATGCTGACATCCAAAAACATGATTCGAAACACGTTGGCGAAAGTTTTCCTCCATACTTCAAAAGAAACATGATGGAACTTAAAGCGGGGTTTTAAAATTAATAACTATCTACCAAAGACAGCATGGTGGAGGAGTGGTTAGCATGTCTGCCTCCCAATTTAGAGATCCTGGGTAAAATTCCAGCTCGCCGCCGCTCTCCTGTGTAGGGTTTGCATGTTCTCCCCGTGCTCCCGTAGGTCTTCTCTGGGCACTCTGGTCTTCTCCCACATTCCATACATGCATGCTAGGTGCTGCACATGGGACACTACAAATTTCCCTCAGGTGTGATTGTGAGTATGAAAGGTTGTGTCTGTCTTTGTGTGCCCTCTGATTGGCTGGCAAGGAGTCCAGAGTGTCCCCTGTCTACTGCCCGTTTGGGAGAGGCACCCTAGTAAGAATAAGTGGCAATAGAAAATGGATGGATGGATGGAACTGTCAAAATATCACAGGGGGTTTAAGTCATAATAAGCATGTTATTCCTGCTCCACAAAAAAATACAGCAGGTCTTAACTGCCAGAATAAATGGAGGCCATTTTGTGTCAACTAAACTAATAAACTAAAAAACAATACTTGTGTGTCACATTATAATCAGTGTTTTCTTTTTAATTATGTTTACAATAGAGCTTCTTAATTGACCTTATTATTTATTGTTTTTTTATCATACTTTTTCAGCAAATCAGTTGTTTTGCGTTTTAATGCAATATGTATAACATACAGATTCCCTATAAATTCACAAAAGTTGTGTTTATTGTTATTGTTTTGTATGGTGAGAGTGCCTACTTGGGGACTCATTATGTAGCACTTTCCAACTATTATTTCTCATTTCACTGGCGGGGGAGCCCCTATGAATTGATCACCATTGTCTTTGTTCTGTTATTCATTGTTTTTCCAACGTGCTGTACCTGATAATGTGAAAAGCTTATGATCAAAGCAAAATAATACCTTTGGAATATAGAGGTATTTTTCAAAGTTTTGTCTCCAAAGGGCCAAGTGTGGAGAGTTCGACAGTAGATACTAATACTTAGACACTGAGTGAATAAAGTTTAAGTTTAATTTTACAATGGAGCCTTCCATCTCACTCTTAAACAATACCTGCTCGCTATGTGCTTCCTGTGTAGTAGTGATGGGTCCGGCAACAAGAGTACATTGCCGCTTGTGTGAAGCTCATCAAGTAAATTCCGTGTCGTGAGCGTAGATCTTTAAGAAAGTTACGTGGCAGATACAGCGAATGTGTCGAACGGACAGGTACTCACCAAGCTGCAAATAAGGAAGCATCTTCCTGAACCTCAAATACTTGGCGATTTTTTTGGGGAGCGACTTCAAAACAAATCAGGGAGCAGCCTGCCAAATGAAAGTCCTTTATTCTGTTGATCTCATGCTGGACATTACTTGTTTTAATTTCCTTGTTACATCCTGTTTCTTTCACAATATACAATTGATTTGCTGAACTAAAAATATTTAAATGACTCACTCCAGGTTTACTCTTCATATTTTTGAATATAGTTTTGTATTATATAAATATCAGATTGCTTCAACAGTATTGACATATTATGATATTAATGAAAATTAAGTCCCACTCACTCATGATAAACTTGGGCATACTACCATTCTACAACCTACTCACAGTTGGTACATAGTGAATACATTCCTTTTATCCTTTATTTCATTTTAACCATCAAAGCGATCACTAAACAGATGCTTGATGAAACTCCTGAATTTCATCCTGAAGGACTGCCAGCCACACAGCATTATGGAGAGTGAAGGTTTTGGCGACTGCACGACAGATTGTGTGTCAAACCGGTGGAAAAACCTATCCTTTTGAATCAAAAAGTTTTAATTAAAATCAAATTCCAGCCCACAAGCATCATCATTCCCAAGTTCACTTAAAATAGCACATTATAACACATATTCAGATCATTTAATCAGTGCATCAAGCAATATCTATTATATACAATATGTATTTTTAATTTAAATGCGGAAATGGAATTTAAAAAAATGATTGACAATTTGATAAACAGGCACAGCTGGGCACAAATGAAAAAAAAAACACCTTATAAAATATATTCATTTCCTTTAATCAGCACATGAAGCAAAATTAACTATATTTTTGATTTAAATGTGGGAATGAAATTTTCAAAAAATGATAGACAGTTTGATAAATAAGTACAGCAGGGTGCAAATTGACAGAAGCAGTGCCTGGAATGTTTACATCAAAGCAGCTGCTCCCTTGTCTAATGAGAGATGCCCTATGCTTTTCCTTTAAATGTTTCGCACCTGACTCACACGGAAATTCCTGCTATGGTAGAGAGGACCCAATTCCACCCAAAAAGTCTGCAAGTACGCCTTTTCGGATGTTGTCAATTTGGCCTGGGAGAAAGTCACAGCTGTTGTGAATGAATCCTACCATGGCAGACTGAAAACCACATGGCTTGTGTGAGCACCTTTTTCCTAGTCTAAAACCTAGTTTACTTTTGTGAACCAAATATGCAGGGGCAAGAACTGGCTAGTTACACAGACGCCCAGGCAGGATGTAGCCGGAGTTAGAGTCTGGTTTGCCCGCAGTAAGAGGCGCAGAGTGGGTGTGGGCATGCCTATTGCCCCCTCGGCTCAGTGCCTGTACATTGGGGTGGACGAGAGGGTAGCCTGGCTCCGCCTTCAGGTTGGGTCGGGGGAGGGGGGGGGGGGGGGGGGGGTCCTATCCTAACTGTTGTGTGTGCTTATGCACCAAACTGTTCAGCGTACCCACCCTTTTAGGAATCCTTGGTGTATGTGCTGGAGACCGCTCCCTCCGAGGACTCCCTCAACTTCGAGGCAATGACAGTGAGACCTGGAGGGGCGTGATTGGGAGGAACTTGGGCTTGTGTTGCTGAAGATAGCCATTCCATAGCTGCTTATCCTCACTTGCTGGTACCTATCCCAGCTGTCTATGGGCAGTAGTCGGGGAACACCTGCAACCAAATACAAGGCGCACAGGAACGAACAACGATTCACACAAAGGACAAGTTAAAATGTCCAATACATCCACCACGCATGTTTTTGTAATGTGGGTGAAAGCTGTGAAACACGGGCATGAGGAGAACATGCAAACAAACTCGGGAAGGCCGAAACGAGCTGGAGTTGACATGCTCACCACTCTTCCACCGTTCTATTCTAAATGAGCTAATATTACGCTAATAAAACACTAAGATGAAAATTGATACAAAGATGTTTGCAAGGGCTACTATTTCAAATTGCTAACGAGGCGTGTTCAAGACTGAGCCGCTTGTATACACAATAGTGACAGAGTGGCTGCGTCATATTTACCAAGAGACGTTGCTAGTCCGTTGTATGATGAGAGTGGAGAAACAGCCAAATCGTGTTTATCCCAGTTAACAGGTGTAACCCAGCTACTTTCTTCGTGTCGACCTATCGCGAGATCGATCGCGAGACGTCGTGTGCACGTCTTTTTAAACATGGCCGCGCCCGGCATTCCCTCGTGAGTTGGGTGCGGGACGGACCGTAGCAGACACAGGTACGAACCTAGCCGATTTGAATCCGCGATAATCGGCTTCGACCACGACAGTAACTGTTGTGCTGCCACCATTGCAGACCATTGCAGATGTTCCGCCCTTCTCATGAGAAATTGTGCACGCCATGATTTGTTGTAAACGAGGGACTGGCCAGGTTCCCGTTGATGGCGAGCTAAACCCGCGAGCGAACTGACCAGTGCGTTCACCTGCCGTGTGACTCACTGACTGAGTGAGCCAACCAACTACCCCTGTGCACATTGTATATATTGTATATATTTTGTTGTCTTCACTGTACATAATAACAACACCTTGCTGACTATATGCATTCCGTTCATTATTGAGCACCTCACTTTCCTCCTAGCCGAGCCAAGATCTTCTGCACTAGCCTAAGTTATAATACAAAACCAACATCATAATTCACATTACAGCATAACAAGTGCTACACAAGTTATCCTGAAGATGATGGCAACATAGACAAAAAAAAATAAGGTTTGAACAAACACTGCACTAAAATGTAAGAATAAAAATCAGGACATGAAAACAGCATTAGTAGAAGACCTATTATACATTTTAGGAGCAAAAAAATAAGTTTTTTGAGGTTAAGTACTTAAATAATAACATGAACATGTTATGTTATTCAAAGAACCACTCTCTCACAACCAATCTCCCATACATTTTTCTTCTCATTGTAACAGCATGCAATATCATATCCAGCAGGGTGAAGTTTATCCTATGACACTTTGATGTGCTGTGATAGGAATTGTGAATACCTGGGTATAAAAAACAAAAAAATAGGCCAATTGACATGCATTCTGGAAGAAAATATGTTAGGTACACTCCAAAATTTTCATAAAATGCAGAAACCTACAAAATAAGAATAATAATAAGACAGAATATGACTTGTTTCCTATTCTTTCTTTTTGTTCATTTTTATTTGATATTCTCCAATCGGAGCAGCACTCCTAATTCCATTGTATACCTGCTGTACAATGACGATAACTACATTCTATTCTATTCTATGTTTTTCACTTCCCCCCAAAATTTGTACCTCCTACTGTTGTCTCCTCTGACAATATCTGCATGTTTGATGGAATATCTAGTGGGTGATGTAAGGATGTAAAGTGATGTGCAAGGAACCAGGAAGATCCAATTAAAGAAATGATATGAGCACTTTGCTCAGTGCCAGTTTGCAATGAATCTGTTTTGATTGAAAACTTCCACCTCTGAGAATGGAATCCTTTTTTCAATTATTATAGCCTTCTTTGATCATGTGGTAAATATTGGCAGTCCCAGGACCAAGTTTGGGGTAGTCTCAATTTCTGGTACCATAACAAGGACGAAAACATTTTCTTTTGTTTTGTGCAACAATTAAATCGTGAAACCTCTTGGCAATTTTCATTATTGAAATTGTGAAATATTTGTGTGTTTGATGTTTTTGTACAGTCCTTTAACTGGGATTACCTATTAGTTCGATGTAGAGTTACAAAGTGTTATTCTATTCCATAATCAGCAGGGTTTCATTGATTGAGTATTTGTGTTTTCTTTATTCATTGAATTGATGACTATCATTTATTCAGGGGCGGCGTTGGGTCGAAACACCACCAAGGCCATGTGCCCAATTTATTCACACTATGTTGTGGCTCTTTTACACCCTCTGGCCACCTCACTTGGTGCCTGTTGTGTCCAACTAGCGTCAAATCAATTGATTCCGGAATTTTCAATTTTTCGTTTCCTGACTTTTATCAAGAACTTCATTTACCTTATTCGTCAGAGTACAAGTCAAATTCATTTATAAGTTGACTACCCCTTTTTACTGCAATTTGGGTGAATTTTACAACAGCAAAAAAAAAAAAACAAAAAAAAAAACGTGGTTATAAGTCTACCCCTGACTTTAGGTGTTACAGAGATAACGGCTCTAATTAAAACACGGTGTGTGTTGTTAAAATGATGGAATTTCTCTACTTTTAGATGCATTTCTACGTCATATATTGATACTGTTGCGGTTATTTGGCAAAACGGCGAGGCGATCTACGTGTGTGGACGCAAACGTTGAAAATAAACATTTGTTCAGACATCCTTGTTACTCTTATTTGTGTAGTCATCTTCAGACTCGTCCAATATGTTTGAATTTTTCGTTACCCAAGTGACGACTGTAGTGAGATCAGAGCGTGGAAGATTGCCCTTCACTGTTTCCTACAACCACCCTAATATGGGGGTTGAAAACGGAAAAAAAAAACTCAACTTGTACTCTGAGAAATACGGTACTTGTTTTTCATGGAATGCAACACTCCAGGTCTAGCGGCTATTGTCAAGCACAAGGGCAGAAATTATACCCGCATTGTGTGCCGTGACACCACATTTTTCTTGTTTGTCCACCTCCCTTCTGTTTTCGTCTTTCCATCGAGCAATCCGGCCTCTGGCATCTAGACCCAAATCTGGGATCTTTTGTTCCGTGACCAAGTGGACAATCTTGTGAGTGGGTCCTTGCAAAATTTGCCAGATTGCGAATACTGTATATTGTTGCTACTTTGACCCTGAAGTATGAAGGCAAAGAAAAAATGAAGCGCAAAAAATGAAGCACAAACAAAAAACAAACACACATTACAAGAATGAAAGGGCACACATGAAAGAAAGGCCACACAACAACAAACGAGCACAAAAAGAAAAAACACACTAGAGCAGGGGTTTCAAACTCATTTCGCATCATGGGCCACATAAGGCCTAGGGAGATGTCAAGTGTTTCGGACCATTAAAATTATACCCTACTCTGCTATAAATAACCAAAATATCATGTCTTTCCTTTTTTTTGGTGTAAAGAAGCACAAGAACATTAGGAAAATATTGAAATTTAATGAACTATCCTTTTACAAAACATTTCATGAAACATTTACTTTTATCATTCACAAATATGCATTGCAACTGATCCCACTGATTGTACAAAGGCACAAAACTTTAATTGGTACTGAAAAATATAGTAATGCACTTTAAGATTAAATGAGACTTTTAAAGAAAGGAATTTTTAAACCACTTACACACACGCATATAAAGTCTACACCTTACAAACTAAGGAGAGTATTTTAAATGTGTAATGAAGAAAGTGTTCGCCTGTCCTGTAAATCTGTAAACTTCATACATGAAACATACATACAAATACAATACATACTGAAAATTGAATGAGTTGTATGAACAGTAGAATTCCATCACACAACTTTTGTTTTGAAGCTGCTGACTAACATTAAAGTGCACATTTTTTAAATCACCACAGTAAGGATTCACCTTCACAGAGCTGTATTCTTTCAATGCAAACAGTATCTAAGGCAGCATTTTAAAGGTGTTAGTCTAGTCTGGACTTGTATTTGTTCCTGAAAAGTCACCGTCGGAATACGGCTTCGATGCTAATGCTATTTCGCTAGCAATTAGATAGCTGGCTTTTACCGCTGCTTCACTGACTTCTCGGCTCTGGATGAAAGTTGACTGCTGTTTCCTCAGACCTGCCAGCAATTCGTTAATCCTATCTCTTCTCAGTTGTCCTTGCAAGCCGTCATATTTTTCGCTGTGATGGATCTCGTAGTGGCGTTGAATATTATATTCCTTCAATACCGAAACTTGTTGCAAACACACCAAGCACAAAGGTTTTCCGTGCATCTCTGTAAATAAATAGGACGTGGTCCATTTTTTTTTGAAAATTCTACACTCCTTATCTACTTTTCTCCGTTTGGATAAGGACATTTTGGCTAATGAGGGAGTAGTGGAGAGGTAGAGACCAAGGTATTTAACAACGTCGTAACAAGCAGCAGATGACGCATTGATACCGTCTGCTGTTTTCAGTCTGTCTCAGTGATGCGGCTTGTCTTCTACTCTGATGGAAAGAGTGCGCTCCTTAGCGGATAATCCATGAATTGCAGCGAATTGAAAATATTAATTCCATGTCTTTTACGCATTTTTTCCGCTTTCAAATTATCCTGCGGGCTTGATCGAACCTCATTGGGGGCCGGTTCCGGCCCGCAGGCCGTATGTTTGACACCCCTGCACTAGAGCAAAGGAGCACACATGAAAAAAAAGAGCACACCAGAAAAAAAGAGCAGTTACTGTCTTTGCGTTGTACAAGTTTGGATTCCCTTGAAATTTAGAGAATAAGTGCTTATATTATAGGAACTAGTTTGTATACTGTGCATTTCTTTAAAAATATTAACCTCTAATTCTGAACTTAAAACTCTTCAATCTAGCATCCTTCTGACTAATGATTGATTTCAGGAGGTTATTGGTGTGTTCTCCATTTCACATTCATCCATATACAGACATGGTGCTGTAATAGTACTTTGTGTGTAATGCAGAAAAATAAATCTCAATGAAATAACTGAATAAAAAAATGTTCGCTATAATCAGCACTCATTTCCATGAGTGGGGCATCTTCAAGATTGTTTTTTCTTTATTGTATTTATAACCTTTAAATCACAGGCCTTTATCTTTTCCAGCGGTTCTCAATTGGGGCTACTTGAGGGAACTTCAGGGGGTACTCGAGACAAATGTGCAAAAATCCTTTAACAGTAATGATTGAATTCATTGTTTCATCCTTTAAAAGTAATTATTGAATGAATTAATTGTTTCAGGAAAATCTAAATTCATAAAATGTTATGTTCAGTAGGTTATTCCATTCATACTTGTAAAAAGCCAGATTCTCCCCCATACTAGTATGGTCTGACCCAAGTTGTCATGTGACCCCTGTCAAGTTAATGTTTCATTTTGTAAACACATCTCTACTGTAATCACAAAAGAGGACACTTTAGGTTGAATATTATTTCATGGACACATATTTATTTACAATTACATTATTTCTTTTTCATGTTGAATAATGTTCTGTGGACGAATATATATTTATAAATATTTCATTTTGAGAGCAGGTCTGACACTTTATGTTGATTATTTTTTGTGGACAAATATTTATGAATAATGAAATTAATTATTTGTTTTTGTGAACAGATCTCTACAGTAATCCCAAAACAGGACACTTGGTATTGATTAGTTTTTTTCTGGAACAATATTTTTTGAGGAATTTAGTTATTTCTTTTTGATAACAGATTTCTATGATCCAAGAGGACACTAAAGGTTGTTTTTTAGTTTAAGTTAAGGGTCTAAAGTTTAATAATCCAGACACGGATGGCATGTTTTTTTTGTTTTTGTTTTTTTTCAAACCATTTTAAACCCAAAAATATTTTGCACTGGTTAAGGGTACTTGGCTGAAAAAATATTTCACAGAAGGTATATCACTGAACAAAGGTTGAGAACCACTGGTCTATTCAGTTTTCTCACCTAAATGAGTGTTTCGTTTAACGTATGCCTAATATAATGTAACGTCAGTTCTGAAATGTCATTTGTCTTGAGAAAACATCGTTTAAGCAACTGTTGTCCTTTGTGAAAATGGCAGAATTGCTGACATTTCAAAATCAAATCGAAGAAAAATAAAATGACCCGTAGCTGCTCTGCCAACAGAGTTCTGCTGACATGACCCTTTGTCTTGTAAAATATAATAGAGCCGTCTCATATGTGAGTGGAGTTGCCCTCTAGGTGTAATATCTGAGGCCAGGAACCTGTAGCTACACAGTACAGCCTGAGGTGCCCTGATGTAAGTGTAATGACTATCACTAGGAGGCCATTAAGAAGACAGAGACAAGAAACGCAATCGGGCCAGAGGAGTCATGGGCAGATGTCCCCCAGCCATTCTGCCAGTAATGTTCCAGCTTACTAGACAGTATACATGGGTTAAAAAAAAGCAGGCAGAACATAAATAAAAAAAAACGATTAAAAATTCAGCAATCGACATGAGACTCATGCTATCGCAGAGAAGCTGTTTCCTCACCAACACCGACAATGTTGTCAGTCAATTCTGTATACAGGCTTTGTGATGGTGTGTACAGGGAGAAGGGCAAGAACGTTAAAAAAGCATACTGTACGTTCCATGATAGCTTTTTTTTCTGTGTTCTGACACCAAGATTCATTTCAAAGTTACATTGTTTTTCATAATGGTATAATACAACAGACATTTAATGTATATTTTACAATTTTTTTTGTCAGTATTTTTAAAATATCATGTCATTTACAAGAATGGGCTATAATGTTTCGTTTCAAATGTAAAAACATGAAATGTCTGTAACTGAAAAATTTGTGTTGTGTTTTCCAAAACTTCAATGACAGGATTAGTGCTACTTGGCGAAGCAGTCCTTTTACATTACCGTTTAAATTCACCTGTAAATTCTTAAATTGACTGCATAACATTAAAAGCAGGGTTCAAAACATGTGGGAATGTTATTTGATATTTGGAATTTAGGGTGTTGCATATTCTTGTATACAGTTTATAGTGTATCAATAAAAATAAGTATAGAAGATGTACAGAATAAAGCATTTTTGCTATAGTTAGGAATCGCTATAGCTTTGTCATATTTAAACGACGTCTGCCATGCTCGAAACTTATAGTGATGTAAAAACAACAATGTCCTCTAGTCGGCATTTATGAGCGTGCTTGACAATAATGAAACTTTAAAAACAAATAAAGCGAAAACAACTTGAAACAACTTACTGGATATTAACTGAATATTGCAGTTAAATCACATCATACCACAAATGAAATACTGTCAGTAAGCAACTGATGCTACAGCAAACATTCCTCGAACTCTATGAAACAAATAGTCACAATACATTCATATAACATTTAATTTACAACTGTAGATCTTGCAAAATAGGGAAGATATTGACCTTTCTAAATCAAGTCGATCAGATTGTCATAAATTCTATGCCAATATATGTAAATATCTATATATTCATTTTTTTTTGGGTGGGGGGTTCTTTAGAGTCATATTGCTAAGTTGCAATTATCACCTTCACAACACAAAGACCTTTGTAAAACTTTTTTTTATGTGCCCTACAAATAAACTGGGGCTATTCAGATGTATGTACTGTATATTACCAATTCCCCATCTGACTCTCCCTTGAGTCGACACACAAACAAATATGCGCAAACCCCATTTTTTCAGCACGATATCAATACATATTGGCAAAGCTGTTGTGTCCTGCCATGCCTGCTGTATTCCCTCTACTCAGGGAAACTGCAACATATTGTGCCAGCTGGAAGCCTTAGTGATTATTTAACTGCTCTGGGCTGAGCCTGGCAGCCCACCGGGGGAGGATGAGGGAGGAGAGAAGACGAAAGAGGGATGGGAAGACTTGAATTAGCAAGGGATAAGTTGTTGGAATGCGTGCTTATGTTTGTGTAAATGTCGGCGCACAATTGTGGATGTTACAAAATCATTCATGTTAAGTCATGGAAATTCACAGAGAACACACGAGAGGAAGGCTTCTTTGAAATGTATACATGCACAATTTGGTTCATTTCAGAATGTTGTATTAAAAAATTCAGCAGTGTGGCCTAATTATCGCCTGTAAATACATTACTCAAATGTATTACTCAAATGTTAAAAAAATATTATCTCTGGCAGACCACACACATAAAAACACAAGCAAAACAGTATATATCTATATATATATATATATATATATATATATATATATATATATATATATATATATATATATATATATATATATATATATATATATATATATATATATATATATATATATATATATATATATATATATATATATATATATATGGGGGAGTAAACACCCAGGTGGACATGATCAACCTAAAAAGACACAGGAAAGGCAGATGCGTGAGAAACATAAACTTAATAACATTAACAAAACCCACACAACCCAAAACACACAACTAACTCCAATCAAACATGACAATACATGCTGCAACAAATATGAGATAACCTATGTACAATTATTCTAACAGACTGGATTTGGGAGCAAGGCAGGTGGCAATGGGAGCCCACATTTATAAAAAAAATAAATAAATAAATAAAAAAAAATATATAGACATCCGGTAGGTCCCTGACTGTCCCAAGATGCCTGGGATAGCTTTCAGCAGCACAGATGTGCATTTTACATGTTGTTTCTCCTGGTTTGTCCTTTGTCATCGGTGTACAGTCCACCATTTTTTTTCAAGACAAAAATCTTAATCATTGGTCCATTGCTCATACCAGTCATCTAGACTGCGATCTAGTCCTGTCGCGATCTGGGCATGCACACATCATTGTGATTCAGCCGAACTTATCCCTCTGAAGTAACTTGTTTGGAAACGGTAACATAAACATGACACATATAATCTGTCGCATACACAGCAATTAAAAAGCAAGGACTTGCTGAGCTTAATTCATTAGATAATTCCTTTTTAAAATTTCAGTTTATTCTTTGAGCAACTCATACAGGTTTACTGTGTTACCTACAAATTTAATGTCGTGTTACCTACAAATTTAAGGTATTATTTTTAAACAGTAAAGTATATTGTTTCAATTTCTACTAATTACTGCCATGGGCTATATTTTGTTGGATATCTTCCATTGGGGAATGATATGTCTTTCACAGTACTGACACTGAGTGGGGAAAAAAAGAATAAGGCATCACATTTACAGCTAGTCAACCTCCTCTATAAGTGCTAAAGTACAATAAGTTTTTATTGTCAAAGGAACCTGCCATTAGTGGCAGCTAACAAACCACATTCTTGTGTTTCTCGAAAATTGGTGTTGTGGATTTTGTGGTACCCTGTGGACGGAGAAACCTAGATATGAGAGTAAAAGCAAAGCTTTCTTGGCCAACATAATTGTCAGCTGGATATTTTTCTTAGTTTTTCTTTTTTTCCCCCAAAGGTCCTTTATCCTTCCATAAACCTCAACTTTGTACACAGTATATATATGGAGTAGAATTGATTACAGGAAATGCAACCAACAATGTTTCCAAAACGGGTAACGTTCTACAAATAAAACGTAAAATTATATCCTTTCAGCCCCAAGAATGAATATGTCTTTCTGTGTGTCTTTTCCATGTGTGGAACGGTCTGTCCGCATTGATTTTATAAGAATTGCGGTTGACATTGTAAGCGTCAAAGAAAGCAGCCATCCAATTTTGTTTGTTTGTCTGTGTATGTGTGTGCATGAGTGTTTCTGAAATAGTAAATAGAACATTTAACCTCTGTGGAATTGTCTGTAAGTCTCTTCTTGCTGATTCAGGACAGAGATGCTTAGCGAAAGTGCTGCATTGGTGTATATGCAGGCATCTGTGTATGAGTGAGCACTTGCACCTGAATGTGCCAGAACAGCCTCCGTGGACCATTGTCTTTGAACCCTCATGCTGATGCAGGAATTCATGAGATGCATACTTATGTACTGCTCATAAATGCACACACTACTGTAAAAGTAGCGAGCGTTCTTTTGACAGAGAGAAGTATGCTAAAATGCCTTATTAAACAAAGTAAATCAAATTGATGAAGCATCAATCATGTTTACCTTCATTGCATTGCTCCCTTTGTAAGTGCCATTCAAATTGCAAGTATTTTACAATTAAATTACCTGTGACTGCAATATTATAATGGTGGCTCCTCGGTTCAGTTGACAGCTACTGTATATGAATTTATGTCACGTAACCAAGAGGACCTTGCATATACAGATCACATACTAATGATCATTTTAAAGGACATGTTCATAATTTTACTATACAATCTATTACTGGACTTTATGACCCCAGGCTCTATCTAAAACCTCATTGATCATACAAAATGGGCCGAATGGTTTCATCATGAAGTCGGAGTCAGCATAGACAGGCTCATGAAAAGTTATACAGTCATACACAAAAGATAGTTGAATGTGCCAACACTTTTGGCCTCTGAATTGATTACTTTTCATATGGTCCATTATTTTTCCTTTTCTCCCTCACTTCCATCTTTTTAATAAGTGTCTTCATTCTGCATGTTACTGTCTGATGCTGTGCTTCGAGCGACAGTTCTCTTTACACTCCAGTACACACTATACAGCCAATACGCTCTGTCCTCATTCTCTCTTTCTCACTTTCTCAGAAAGTTGCCAAGTCTGTCTGTCCATTTGCAGACCATTTTAAGTGATATGATTCGATCCATAATAGTGTTCCATAATTTTCTCTTGGAGAGGCCCTCTCCTCTACTCCAATACTATATTGCCCTCTTTCCGTCAAAAGAACATATTGTTGAATACATCCCCATTGAAACAATCCTCCTCCATCTTCCCCCATCCTCATTGAAACAAAGCTGGTCGTCATACGGTGAATTTACTTTACGAGCCCAACCGCGGAACGGTTAATCTCCTAACACGGGGGCCTACTGTACTTTATGTTGGTCTGGTCCAACTTCACATATTGTAGTTTAAATGTAGGTACAACTTGGCATACTCCATTGGCCAACAGCAATATTTATTATTTTTTATTACTTTGGTCCACCACCCTCTGACTTTTCCAAGTTTCCCTAGTAATAATAAGAAGAATCAATGATATTCTTGTCACACCTGTAACCTCACACACACACAATTTCAAAAGGGATCTTGTTTTGGCCTGTACAGAAACTACATTCACTAAAGTCACATTTCTTTGCAATTCTTTCAAACTGCACAGGCAAGTATAGGAAATTATCCACCATGTAATTCACTTCCAACCGACATAGAAAAAAAATCTTACAATCACCTCCATTATGCCTCCTTAGTCAAGGTTCTCTCCTTGCATATTATGTATTTTTTATTCCCCCTCATCTTGTCATCCTCTCCCGGGCCCTCTATCTTTGTACCGTGTATTAGTCAAGGCCTCAGGCTGAGTTGGTCTGCCTTTTCTTTCATCATTATGTAGTTCTACTCTTGGATTCTTCACAGGGTCATTGGACTTTATTTCATCCCGATCCTATCAGATAATTTTCTCCTTTAAAATACAAGTGAAATTTATTTGCATCAGTACAGAATCATGACCATCACAACACTCTTTTACTTGCTTCGCTATCGCCTACTCTCATGTGATGAGGAACTTTCACTTTTTACTGAATAAAACCTCTAGAATGCTAATTAGATTCTTTGAACTTGATTCATATCCTTGTCCAGTGCCCTCTCCCACTCCCCATGCATTTCTCTCTGTTGTGTCGATTAGTCAGAGTACAAGGCCTGGAGTCCTGGCTGATGGACACATTTGTCTGCTCAGCAATCTGCTGTAGTGCCAAAAAGAATAAATGCACACACACACAAACACGCACACACATACATGCACACCAACTATGCAGACATAAGCATTTAGATATGCACATACACGCGCAGGCACACAATCGGCCGTAACTAATGCTCGAGGTAACCTACTTTTGCTCTCTAAATTGTGATTCATAGAATTACACATGTGCAAGACACACCCACTTTATTTTACCACAGACATACACACTATTGTGCTTGTTGCGCTTGCGCATTGAAATTTAGTTTCAAATCCTCAAACATGCAAAAAAAAAAAACTGGATTACATTTTGGTGAATGTCATATTCCTTCAAAAACGTATACTGTTGGTCAGTCTGCATGTGTGAGTCATATTTTCACATTTATTTTCAAGTATTGACACAAATCTGCCATTTGTGAAAAATACTGATTTGGTGATTTGGAGATGCCTGTACGAGTATCCTGACCATAGGCATTGAAGTTTAATTATTATATGCGTGCAACCACAGTGAAGGATTTTATACTTGTTATTTAGAAACATTAATGGCGATGAATTAACATCATATTTCATGGAGATTTCTCTCTAACCGTCTGTCAGGCTGTCCATCACCATAGCGAACAGGAAGGGGCTCAGAGCTGATCCCTGATGCCGTCCTACCTTCAATTTGAACGCCGTCACCACTGTCTTACATTCCTTTTACATGCCCTGCAATGCTTTAATATACTTACCTGCCACTCCAGACTGTCTCACACACCACACAGTTCCTCCACGGACCCATGGAGCTTTCTCCAGATCTACAAAGACAAAACACAGCTTTCTCTGACCTTCTCTGTTGTTGTTTTTTTTTTTTTTTTTCTGTCAACATCCTCAAAGCAAGCACTGCATCTGTAGTACTCCTTTTTGGCATGAAACCTTATTGCTGCTCAAAAATGTTGACTTCTATCCATAGTGTACCTCCAACGACTCTTTCCCACAACTTCATTGTATGGCTTATCAACTTTATTCTGTGCATATTAATGTAAGTATCATGCACATTATTGTAGGTATCTGTACATAACCTACCCACTTACTGTTCATACAATACTGTGCTCTGGTACTTGTGTGTTGTTTTTACTCTGTTATTTATTTTATTTTTTATCCTAACTCGGTTCTTCTTTTCACGATGTTTGCGTGGATGTCAAAGAAAAATTTTTATTGTATGGAATAACTAAATGTCTATAGTTTGGCTGCTATGTGAATGATTTGCAGCCGACCAAAGAAGAAAATGAACTGCTGCAGCAAAGGAGGACTTCTGTATTACACACAATGAGAGCTACCTTTGAAGTTACCCAGGAAGGTAGATGACACAGGAGGCGGAAAAAAAATCCCCAAAACTGAACTTACCGGTATGGACAGACTTAGACGGTTTTAAATAACCGTTACTTCTAAAACCCCAATATATCGCCAATCCGGTAATCGTCCCATGCCTACCAGGCACAAATCTGCTTCTACTTGTATCATGGGAACCGTGCATTGGGGAGCTTCATCAGTAATAGCATCACAGTATGGCCCAATGGCTGCAGAAAGGGAGGGCTTTCAAAAGACTTTAAATGCTGCTCAGAAGACTGGGGTAAAGCTTCCCCGCATCACCCGAAGATGTCAAAAGTGGGCTCTGCATCATCAACGACCAAAGCCACCTCACAAATACGCACATTCACACACGCACTTTCATCTTGTACCCTCAGGCAGGAGGCTATGGAGCTTCTTTTTGGAAGCTGTTTGACTGTTAAACATGAAAATGTTCTCGTCCCAACATCAGTACACCCCCCTCCCCTCACATTTTTATTCATGCCACATCTTGTGTATAGGTATGACAGTAAAATTCCCTGAATCATTGAACCGCAGTAGCCAAGGCAGGCAGCCAATCAGTCTCAGTGCTGACTTCAATTCACAGAGGTGACCTTTTTTATGGTATGTATAAATTGATTGGACTATATCTCTTTTATTTAGAACATGTGAAAGTAAGATTTTTTTAAGTACAAAACAGACATGATTAGATTAAGATAACGTAACATTACATTTTCCACATATCTTGGGACTTAACAGACTCATTTGGAAATAATGGTTTTGTGTTGAATGACATATCATGTAAATTGATTTGACACTAAAACATAGTTAACATAGTTAACCCTACTTGAATGTGTCACTTTACCTCATGCATCCCTGTTATGCATATACAGAGTTGCCTCGTTTTTGTGGTTGATGGGGTTGATGAAGTAGGATCCCTACCCCAACTAGGAATTTTCATCCATGTGTATGTGGGTACCAGCATTTTTAAAATGTGCAAAGTATCTATACTTGTGGAAAGTAAAAGTATCTATGTGAAAAGTATCTACACTTTACATTTTTTAGACAAAGATTATTGCAGTACACATCACTCCACCACACATGCTAGTGGTAACACACTGCAGGAGCAATACAGTGAGGACAAACCAAAGCGGCATTGTAATAAATTTTAATTTCAAGTGTAAACTCTGCTTCACTGTTATCATGTTCGGTCAGCGACGGGGTTCACTCTAGATTGATCTCCGAGGAGTGCCCGTTGCATGTGCGATTACATTAATCTCATCTGTTAGGCATGTGGGAAACCTTCACATCATGGCTCTCCGCAGTATAGTTGTTTTTAATGAAGAAAAAAACAACAACAACAACAAAAAACGCAAAGCACTGAGGATGCAAAAGATGAAGAGTGAAGTAGCGAGGGAACACTGCAATCAGATAGTTTCTACTTCTGGGAGAATATTAACATCAGCGTGGATTTGCAACCCTTTAGCTGTGATGAATAATTTTAATTTATTAGTTAAAACATGTAATAACATTCCTACCTTTGTTCTGTAAGATGAACTAATCAAGCCTGTGGTAGTTGATTACCAATTATTGTTGTATATGTTGAAACCAGAAAAGTGAAGGTTTTCTTTTCAAGAAATTGGAAAACAAAATGTCACCCAATAGTGGAATAATGGAGAAAATTCTGACAAGGGTAGGCAGATCATGCAGATTCCATGTCTCTAACACACCCCTCAAATCATTGTGGTCAAATTATTTGTCATTATTAATAATCATTGTAATTATTTTCTTGTTGTCATTTTGCTCAATTCTATACCCACTCAGCATACAAAGGAGAAAGTGAATTGCAGCAGTCACTGAAACATATTTCAGACTGGATTGAGGTTATGTCAGGGAGTTTTGCTGATACGCCCACAACATCTCTTGGGAGTCTAAAGTCATGATGGTGACAATTTCAGTGCAGTCCAACATAGAGTTATGGTTGGAATAACAAGTAGCATGCTCAACCTGTGTCATATAGTTTCAAGCTTTCCCGTCATATCTCACATGAGTCATTGGGGAAAGAAATGTTTTGGAACAGCAAAACACAGTAGATAAAACAATTGGGCGGCGTTGCTCGGGTCGCATATCTCCTTCAGTTGATCCCTAGAGGAGAAAGGAACTGTATTGGAGAAGGGTAGTTTATGTGGATCAACGTGTTTTGAAAAAGGATGTGAGAAAGCAGTGCAATTGTGACATCGCTGATGTCCCTGGGCTCAGCGTGCAACAAATACAGGAAAAACACATACTCACATGCAAGCAAGAACAAACACACATTTGCACTCCTCAAGTTACTCTCATCCCTGGGGAAAACGTGTTCACAAGTAGCACTCTGAAAGCTTGTATACATTCTAACTTGAATTCATCAAAAGAGCTATGCTTGCCATCAAACACAGATCGACAGGGCAGAAGACATTTTACATGATTATCTCTACCTCACCCATTTTGATACACAAGCAAACATTGAGTGATGTACGGGCAACCTTGGAAATTATGGACACATTTTAAAGAGAAAAAATAAAAATGTGACACACTTTGACAATACATAATTTGATTGATGATAAAGTGTTCAGAGAAGGATTCCAGAATGAAAATCTGGTTTATTAGCTACCTGATTACATTTGATTCGCAAATTAGAGCAGCTGGAGTCAAATCTGTGACACCTGTGTGCCCTCTATTTCCTGCTGAGGGAAAGCAGAGTGAACTAAAACTTTACTGATGTGCAATGGAAGTGTACAAAAAGGGGACCGGCGGTTTTCGACGTCCCTACCGTGGACCGCATTTTTTTTGTCCCCTCTTTACACCATTTTTTTTCGCCTTACAACATCAAAGCAACAACTTTTCAAACATGGTGGTCAGTGTGCGCATGTCTGCGAGGGGAACCTCGCTAATCAGATTTGGTCTCACGTGAGTGCTTACAATATCGTATTTATTGTGCATTTTAGTGCCTAATTTAACACTAATTGCTTAGCCATGGGTCCCAAGACTTCTAGTGGTGTTTAAGAGAGAAGATGATTACTTGGGAAACAAAGCTGGAGCTATTCAAGAAATAGTAGCTTCATTTAGCTTCCTTCATACCAAACCATACGGCAGCCGGTTTCACTGTTTCACACTTACACACAGTCAAGCAAGTTTCTCACAAGG
Source organism: Hippichthys cyanospilos (assembly GCF_059441005.1). NCBI lineage: Eukaryota > Metazoa > Chordata > Actinopteri > Syngnathiformes > Syngnathidae > Hippichthys > Hippichthys cyanospilos. The sequence goes on along the minus strand of NC_142375.1, from coordinate 8,120,227 downwards.
CACATACTTCTACCCCTGCTAGTTTACAACATTTTACATTGACCTTCTGGTTTATCTGGGTGAAATTGGGGTTTGGAATAATTTGACTTGTGAATAAGAAATCTTTCTGGATACTTTTCATGTATTGAGCTTTCAAAGATTTATTACCTGCAGTTTTGACATGGGTGTACAAAACAGCTCTCCAAAACTCAGTCAAAATGTACCCCTTACTCTGGTGGCTTGGTAGTTCATGCAAAATAAGACATACCTGCACATTCCGCCAGGATCCTACAATAATAAAACGTCAAACTAGTTTTTAAAATGAGTCACTATCTTGCTAGAATGCTTACAATCAACATTATTCTAACTGATGCTGATGTTTTGTTTTTTATTAAACAAAATGTTTTTTATTATTACATAACACAAAAGCATGAAAGCACTAGATATACTGTACTGTAATGTACAAAACATCTCCTATCTGACGCCTATTTTCATTCCAGAGCAGAAAAGATCGAAAGCTTGACCAATGCCCTTGAATTATTACAGTAGGTTTCTGACAATAGCAAGTGTAACAATAGAACGGCTGTGTGTAGTTTTTTGTGTGCTGTCCAGTGCGATGATGCAGAGTCTCTCCTGGGGGTCTCAGCAGTGGTCATGCCATGGTCAGTCAACTGCTGTGAAGTCAAAGTACATTAAGACCCTATTTGGCCAAATGCTCATCAAGTTTGAAACAGAAGTGCACGCCTTTTCATAAACATTCACACACAAGGCCAAGAAGGATGGATGGGAACAAGCAGAGGGACTGAAGCGTAGAGATGAAAAACCTTTTCATCATTCTAACACTGAGGGCGATGGAGCTATACCTTGAGGACATGGCCATACATCTGATACTGTGACCCGAGGGCATACCAAGGATTCAAATAGACCTGTTTGTATTCCCCTATATTTTCCACATATTTAAATCCTGTTTCACAGCTTATGTGCTTCAATTGTGCTTATTTGAATATCACGGCTCCGCAACCTCGTAATTTTTGGCATCCATACCACATAATAGAAGCTATGAAATCCTGACACGTGGGTGCGTGTTTGTGTGGGAATATGGTTGTGTCCCCACAATGCCTCTACATTCAAAAGAAGAGAAATACAGATGTAATTAGGTCGACTAGAAACCCTCTGCTGCCAATTTAGAATGATGCAACAGTGTAGGAAGGCACATGAAAAAAACATTTGAAATGGGCAAAGGGTTGTAGTGGAGCTTTTACATATGATCTTATATGTTGTATAGGTGGTAACACAAAGCGGGTGATCCTTCTCAGAGGCAATGTGAGGGGAGGAATGTAAGAAAGATTTTAAGGGCATAGGGCTTAGAATATAATCTTACTATAGTCGTAGTAATAGTATATTTTTATCCAGTCACTGTACAAATATTTACCGGTATATTACAAAGTACACTCACCATAACAATCAACAGTCATAAACTGTCATTGGAGATTGCATCAGACTGTAATAAAAACACAATAGACTATTTGTTAGAGAAAACCTTCAGCTTTACCACAATTTGTTCCATTTGTTCCAGGATTGCTGGTGCCTATCCCAGCTGCCTTCAGCCGATAGGCAGGGGACACCCTGAGCTGGTTGCCAGCCGATTGCAAGACACACAAGCATTCATGCACCCAATCACATCTAAGGACAATTTAGTATGTCCAATACACCTGCCTTGCATGTTTTTGGGGTTTTGGAGGAACCCACGCTGGCTCGGGGAGAACATGTGAACTCCACACAGGAAGGCCCGAGCAAAGTGCATTTAAACTCGGATCCCTTTAACTTTGAGGCGGACGTTCTATTAACTGTGCCACCAAGCCACCCACATTAGAAACAGTTGAACAGTGAAACAGTTGAAATTTGCAAACTTTTATTTGCATCACTACAAAATTTACAACATAGATACATCCCATTTTAAAGAATTTAACATATTTTTACCCAATAATCTTAGAAGTTCCCAATATAATATTGAGACCCACATTTATATAAGTGGATCACTATAAGTATAATAATAAGCTTTATTATTAATATTTACTGCTCCCTTTGTAAAACCACCATCATTTTTTTTTTTTTTTTTAATTTCGTGTGTGGATCCCCACACCTCTACATACAGTATATTAATTAGTTAAAAAAAAGATCACTCCCAGCAAATATTTACACATTCTGCTGGTGGTTGGAGTGAAGTGTCGATCACAAATAATACTGTCATCCGAGTGACGTTTTATTTATTATGAATTTTTAATTTGCACCATGCATGGATTGTGTTGCTTGGCAACCCCCAATTTGCAAAATCCTTTAAGCAATCAGGTATGAGCATGGTATTCTGACTAGATTGCTATTATTGGCTCTATTAAAAAAACAAATGCAAAAACACACTCCACTTAAAAGTAGCCAGTTGATGAGCCCCGCTCATGTCATTGCCATAGATCAGTTTTCCATCCAGACTCACGACGCAGATTAATTGCATTTTCCATAAGGATTGCGATGGAATTCTCATGTGTTAGGGAAACTTGACAATCCAGATATTGGGACCACTCTTAGACTCCTTTAAATCCCGCCTCGTTGATGATGCTAAAGGAATATCCACCTTACACATGGTGAGTGTATTAAAAGCCTAGATGAGGGAATTTTAAATTAAAATTGGGCAGTGAATTTGCCTTAAATATTTACATGAGAACAAATTAAAGGATATGCCCCAAAATGAACAAGTCCTGTGCCAAAAATTAATAATAATTTAATCATATATGCTAGTATTTCCATAGTTTCTCAGAATGCAATCCTCGTTCGGTTGAATTCAGGTGTGATCATATGAGAGTTCTTCCTCATAAACTGTTTTCTCGAATGGTGGTGGAACAGACTCTTATGTGTGCTGTTATGTGTTGAGATTATTGAAGCAGAACACAAACAATATTACGAAAATGTTTTTTTTTCTTTGTATGTGGGGTCTGCCACAGATAAAAAAAAAAAGAAAGAAAATTATTTGAACATTTGAAAATTCCCCATGTGTGTACCAAGCCTTTCTGTTTTTGTAGATTTAGCGTGCTGTGTAGCGTCAGCCAGAGGGCAGTAGTTCAAACCAATGATTGCCTGGGTGGGAGTTATCCTTGATGATTTTTGTCGCTCTGCTGATGTCGCGAGCACTATGTCCTCCAAGCCGGGCAGAGATCAGCTGCTGATTTTCTGGGCTTTGTTTACTCTTTACAGTACTTTCCTCTCAGCTGCCAAGCATCTGGCTTATAATAAGAGCCATGCATAATAGACATCATTATGTCATCATTTCCTACTGAATAGTTACAGTTTATGTGGTCTATATTGAAATTTTCAATTTACAACTACAGTGGGACCCCGTGTTGCGAGATTAAGCCGTTCCGCGGTTGGGATCGTCAGGCAAATTTGCCGTATGGCGGGCAATCCAAACCTATGTTAAATAGCTAATGCATTTAGAACCCCAGGTAAAAACATAAAAATTGTAATACATATTAAAATTGGTACCAAAATAGTATAGTAAGTGCTACATATATATATAATACATGTATATAATCAGAAAACATCATAAAAAATATATATATAAAAGGCATTTATTTACCTTTGAGTGCCGCTTGTTATGCCCTTATTCTCTCCTCTCTCTTTAACATCACTAGCAATCTTGGGACCCATGGCTAACCCTTTCAACTTTGAATTAAACAGTAAAATGCACTATAAATATGCTTTTGTAACCACTCACAATCGAGCAAAGCTTTACCGTTGCCCCATTTTGAAACGAGTGAGGCCGACCAATAGCAGACCACCTTCTCCGTGAGGACACGCCGACCAATAGCAGGCCAGCACTGTAGTGACGCGTTGCATGGAAGCATTGACGGCAAAAGAAAGTAAGTGCAATTACCTAAAAACATCTGCAGATGGAGACGAAACAAAACAAATACAGCCAAGCCCCTAGGGTCATGACAGTTGTTTTTCTTGCAAAACCGTGAAAATACCATAAAGAGGAGATGAAAAAAACTCAGTATTCCGCGTTGCAACATCAAAATAACGTAAGCCAGGGACGCTGTAACACGGGCGTCCATTGTAGTTACTCCCTAATTCCTCATCAGTCTATATCTAGCTGTATATATATCTTATTTACAGGGCCAGCTGATTAAGATAAAACACACATAGTACAAAGTCAGTCCTTTGTTGCAGTAATTTAAATCATGACGCCGATGCATTTCAGACATGGACCTGTACTCAGTTTCTGACTTTATTATTATTAGGGTCAGAGCAGGGGCCACTGTAGACCTTTATGTCATTGAAGATTTTTTTTTTCTGCTATTATTGGTAATGTTGTTATAGTTATTATATTAATGTGTAAAAAAGTGTTAAATAAGTGCAATCTATTTCTTGATCTATCTTTTACAATATAAAGTTGTCACACCATATGATTCCAGAAAAAATGAAATGTTTCTCAAGCACTCAACGCAGTGGTAAAACAAAATCTAACTGCAGTAATGTTAGACCTAAACCTGGGATGGGTAACCTAAATGATGGAGGGAATTACAATTTTTCACATACAGTAGGTCCACACAATAGCTAGATATATGAACAAAATGCGTTTAATCTTCAGTTAATGCTTTATTTTTAATATAATAACACATGAATAGAAAAAAAAAAACACCCACACATATCATGGATGCATTGGGAAAACTGAGTTAGAAAAAAGCTTTGTGTCATTCTGGTTTACTTTTCTTTTGTGTCATTCTGGTTTACTTTTCTTTTGTGTCATTCTGGTTTACTGTCCTTTTGTGTCATTCTGGTTTACTTTGAAGGTCACAGAGAAAAATTATGTATGAAACAACAGCCTTGAGCAGAGGGTCTTTAATGGGTTTTCAATGACTTACCCCGTGTGAAATATTGTACATACCATATTTTTCTGGGTAGAAGTCGAACTTGCTTATTCAGTAAGTCTCCTGTTTTTACTCCAAATTGGGTGAATTTTACATAGATTTACCTCTGACTTGAGTGGTTACATAGATCTTGGCTGTCCAATGATAACACATGGTGCACGTTATTAAAATGACAGCATTACGGTACTTTTAGGCGCATTACTATTATTATTGTATATCGAATAACATACTGTTGCTGTTATGGGGGGGAGGGGGTAGAGCGGAAATAAGACAAGTAAGAATCAATGTCTGCATGCGCATAGATGCAAATGCTGAAACTGTTGCAGCAATAAAATGATTTGAAGTTTAAATGCTTTATTTTTTTTGAACAGGTTAATATTAATTTGTCAAAAAGCCCTAAAAAATCATCATCACTATCTACCACGCCAAATAGCTCCGCCCATTTACCTCACAGATGTTCTCTTCTTCCTGCTCGTCACTTGCGCATTCATCCTTGTTACTCTTCCACAGGTAGTAACCTTCGGACCTGTCCAATTTTTATGAAATAGAGGTATTCAGAGATAATTTGCTGATCATCTTATTCGGGATGTTCTTTACCCAAGTAATGACTGTTGTGAGATCAGAGCGTGGAAGGTTGCCCTTCACCGTTTCTCACCCCACCTGCCAACAACAACGGCAGCTTGTTCAAGCACTCAACTCAGGCAAAGATGTCGAACTGCAGTCCTTGAAAGCTGATATGTTGCATGTTTTCAAACCTTCTCTCTCAAACACACCTGATTCAAATGTTTAGGATCATTTACAAGCTCCTGCAGAGCTTGCTAATATGCTATTCATTTGAAACAGGTATGTTGGAGAGAGAAAACCAAAAATCATTCAGGATACCGGCCCTTGAGGACTCCAGTTTGACACCTGTGCTCTATGGCTGAAGGAGACGTCAAGTCATCTTTTCCTTTTCATAATATGTCAAAGTCGAAAGGATTATCCACCTAGCCTCGTTGTTGATAACAAAGGGGCATTTGGTGACGCACAACGAAAGTGCATTGTTTGCAATGTTATCTACAAACTCTCCAAAAAGGATGCTTATAATATCTGGTTTGAGGTATATATAATAATGTTGAGCCTTGTAAATGACATGATAGTACTTATTTCACATTCAAATTAATGTTATTCAAACACAGCTATGTGGAAAAAAAATAGTCTTGAATTATGCGGTTATAAGTCGACCCTTCTATGCGGGTTAGAAATGAGGGGAAAAAAAAAAAACAATACATGACTTGTACTCGGAAAAATACGATATATACTTTATTTTCAGACAAGTAGCCCCTTGAGCAGATGCAAAGAGTGTTTGGAAAAAAAATACTTTTGGAACTTTTGTGTAGTTTTGTGTTTGTAATGCTTTCAGTTTTGCAATGGTGGTGGTATTAAGGTATAATTTATTCAGGAACTCAAGTCAATATATGTCATTGTCTGATTTATTTCTGGCTCCTTTGCTGTGAAATTGTATCACTATTGGCAATGCACATCTATATAAAACTTGACGAAAATAATGCCATAAAACGTTTAGCGACGAAGTCACTATAACATCATCCATTTTCCTACCTGATTATCATTAGAAGGGTCAAGGGTGTGCTTGAGCCTATCCAAGCTGTTTTTGGGCAATAGGTGGGGTACACTTTGAACTGGTCACACTACGTTGAACAACTAGTCATTTTCACAAACCTGTGTGTCCAACATTCCTACCACGCATGCATTTTGGAATGTTGAAGGAAAGCAAAGAACCCGGAGAAAACCATGGGAGAACATGCAAATTCCACAAAATAAAGGCCAGATCCAGAAACCGAACCTGTACCCATCTACACTGTCACACAATTTAGCAATATATTGCTTTATTTTCAAATTAATTTGCTCTTAATTTGAAAAGATGTACTGTTCCTATTATGGTATTAGATTAGATTTGAGGATACCTCCCTGAAGTGCCTTCACACTCATGGGTACATGGAGGAAGAAAATGGATGGATGGAAGGATGGATGGATAGATGGTTGTGGTTCTCAAAGATCATTGTGGTATGGACTCCATCTATGCATGGATGTCAAACTTCCTATTACTATTGTCATTGGTCACACAATCAATATAGTTTTCATCAGAAGACCCTCTTTCAGAGAGTCATTAATTTTCCCCTTACAAACAATCAAATTAAACAATTTTATTGTTTTAAAGCAAGAGTGTGAAACATAAATTCACAACCGGCCAAAATTTATATCTGGGGCTAAGTCTAGGGGCACACTAAATATTTATTGAAAGACATGGTAAAATTTCCTTTCTAATTTGTCAGAGGTCCTGTTAAACATTGTCTTTTTAACGTAAATGTCGAAAGGGAACAACAACCCTAATCAGTTTCTTAAAATACGACAATATCTTGAGTTAAACAATTAAAATAAAATGTTGTTGTTCAACCTACTGGTACATTTAATTGAATACACTACAAAGACATGATATTTCGTGATCGAACTGACAAATAGGAGATAATAATTTTCTGGCTCAATCTAATAATCAAATAATTTTATGGCTGTAAGATATTGCAGGAGAGCTGGAACAAGTGGCAAAAAAAAATAAAAAATAAGAAAGCTGTCACAAACACCTGATTGGAACATCCCACAGGTGAACAAGTTAATAGAAAACAGGTGGCTGACATGAGTGGGTATACATCCCTGAATTGCTCAGTCATGCACAGGCAAGGATGGGGTGAGGTTCACAATTTTGTGAAGTTTTAGAGAAAATAGTCAAATGTTTTTTGGACAGTTTTCTTCAATGTAAAATTGTAGGGAACTTGGAGATATCATCATCTAGCTTCCATAATATGAAAACGTTCAGACAAGCTAGAGAAGTCACTGCATGTAATCGGCAAGGCCAAAAAACTACATTGAATGCCCATGACGTTTTGAACCCTCGGGTGTCACTGCAATAAGAACACAAACACCTCAAGGGGGTGTTGTTAATTATAATTTAGTTTCAGACATGCTAGAAGAAATATGTTTGCTTCTGATAAATGTTTAAGATAACTTGCAATTAGCATCAAGTTAGCAATTTAAGTATTTATAATTGTGATTAACACCTTAGCTTGCAAACATTAACAATTAGCTTAATCTTCTGATAATAGCCAACTGGGACACAACATGATGGAATAATTGTATATATGTATATATGTTATCATATAAAAACACTTTGCTCGCATACCTCTTAACCTACTCACTCACACACACACGAACACGCAAATATACACATACACATACTCACACTACAGACATAAACAGCTCCTTATATGGTATTATTTTGAAACTTGTAACCGCCTTCTGTGTAATCTTTGGCATAAAACAAGGAGGAGAGCCCCAGAGCACCGGAAGACCCTGATGCTCTCCCTCTTTTGCAAAAGATCGTGTTTGACTCAGAGTTTTGGCTTTTCTCCAGTCTCTCATTATTGATAACTCTGACACAACATTTTGTTGTATTGTATTCACAATCGTATTTCAGGGAGTTCATATGTTTTTGTTGCAGTTTTACACCTTTGTGTCTGCCAATGTGAATAAAAGACGTCAACTGGTATTACTGAATGTGTTCTCTTTCCAGTGACTGTGAAGACATAGCAAGGGAAGAAGGATATATTTTATGACTTATGCATTCATCACAAAACTCAAAATGTTAACTTTACTATTATTGGTCTGTGCACATCATATAGTTTGTGACAGTACAGGAAAACCAAACAATATCGGGAGGCATTTCCTCAAGTCCTGTTTACTTCAACAGTATATCCTGAAAATATGGCTTTTATTTTTGTTTCGCCACTTCCAATTTTTCAAGAGACCCCGTATCTTGGCGACCCCTGAACATTTTTTGGGTGGCAACTCTGCTCTTAATCCTGCGGCTCGCCAAAGCAGCAACAAAAACACTGAATCAATTCAGTAGAGTTTCCAGCAAACTAAGGGAGTATGTAAGTGTTTGTACAAAATTGAAGAAAACAAAAGTGGGACACAGAAATAACAAAACCAAACCAAAATGATGGGCTAAAAATCAAAGAAGATGGACGAAAATAAGGCTCCCTCAATAAAATGGAATAAAATCCACACTACAAAAACTGAATATTGACCAAAAAGGAATCAATGTATCATGTTTGGGAAATAAAATATTGGTCGACTGGTCGAAACACCGTCTTAGGTACCAAGATTAAGTAAAGCCTCGAGTCCGTGTGCATATCACGACAACAAAAAAAATCGTGTACACTGTAAATTATATCATCACTACCTGAAACTGAGGTGGTGAATGAACAATAAACACAAGCACATCTGTAAATATGTTTTACCCTTGCAAAAAAATAATTATATATCTTTTGAATAATTCTTCCTTTCAAGTTACTTTCATCAGGAGGGTTTAGGGTTAGAAAAAAAGAATTCCACTGTGAGAGACCATTTTGATTTTTTAAAATATTTGATGCTCATGTTTTGTCTTGAAAGGCTCGACAGTATGATCAGTATGAGGCATCACTGGTTGCTGAGAAGGGATGATGAGAAAAGATGCAGCTTGCCATTCTCAGATAGCCTGGCTAAAGTGTTTAGCACCATAATAAAATAATAAATGGGAGAGGTTGAGTGATTGATTAAACTTTTCACACAGGTCTGGTGCGTTAAAGCGGAAAATATCCAGCTTTGAACAGCGAAACAGCAGGGCAATTAAGTGTCTACATTACACTCAACAAGAAATACAGCTGATTGGGAGGGGACGCTCTGTGTGTGAGTGTGCGTGTGTGTGTGTGTGTGTGTGTGTGTGTGTGTGTGTGTGTGTGTGAGCACCCTTGGTTTTTACCACAAGGTGGTGACCAAATCCCGGGTTTCACTGTTTTTGTGGGGGACCTCTTGGGACTTGTGGGGACCTTTTTTGTGAACCCCACAAGTTCAAACCTTTTTTTTGGAAATGCATTATGTCAACAAGACCCCACTACAATAGCAGAAACGCTTGTGTGTGCGTGTTTTTTTTTTTTTTCAAGCTCATGCCATCTCCCAAATCTGCCTTGACCATCAACCCGTTGATTGCGATCATCATATTGAGCACCCCTGTATTAAAAGAACATGAACAAAAGAATGCATGCTGATGAGCAAAGTTTAAATTAAATTCAAAGACTTACCGGCTTTGTAACAAGCAACATCTTATGCTGAAATTGAGCCAAAAATACCCGCAGGCAAAATGTCCGACATTTGTGTCAAAAAAGCGCCACCCACAAGTGCTTTAAAAGGTGACTGAGTTGAGGTAGAGAATAAAAAAGAACAACAGACACTTGCCAAAAATAACAAAGAATAGTCCGTGGTGGGCGCATGAAGTGGGGAAGAAAATGGAAAATGTTTTGGGCAACAAGCACACCTGAAAGTGCTAGAAATGAGAAATGCATACAAAATGTGGAGGAATATATTCATCCACACTCTTTTTCAATTCCACCTCAGTTTATTCAAGCAAGACAATGACTTGTCATATTTAGTACTGCTTTCCTGTAAAAATGCATGAGAGCAAAACCGACCTGCCTGGGGCACTATTCAGCCCAAGGCACATTATTGTCCTACTTTAACTTCTTTTTAAACATTCTTCACGCCACAATGATGCATGCAGGAGTATGGTCTATGTGTTCATAAAAAAATTAAACATAATAATTATTTACAACCACTGATATAAAATAGAGTGTCTACAGATGAGATAAGGTTACTGTATTAAATTGTAGTTTTTACTCACCATGTTTTTTTTCCTCATTTGAGGACCTGCTGGATGCACCCGAATCTAATGAAAAGTAACATCTTGTCTTTTTCAAAATAAATAAAAGAATAAGGAATAAGATTCAGTAAGTTAAGCGACAAGAATGTACAAAATTCGTTTTAAAGGAAAATCACTTTTTCGTTGCTTTGTTTTCTGCAGCAAAAGTAGTTTTGAGTAAGTTGACGGAAAATCTTGTTCAATATGACCCCTCTCAGTTCTTTTGTCCATGTATTTTCCAGCAGTGCTCACCTCTGCCTTGGCAATGATTAGACTGTTTATTCTTTATCTAGAAGCTTTCCTTGTTTGATACACAAAGGTCATAAATAGTCAGATGCCTACTGTGCTGTTCAGCAGACTTAATCAAGACCTTTGCAGTTTCGCCCCCAGAAGTAGCACTGATTTTGGGCCCCCCAACACATCCTGCAATAATATTAAACTTATCCAAGAAAGAACATTGCACATGCCAGCTTCACACACCCACACAGCCAAGAAAATGTATTCTTGACGTTTTTCCCCTGTACAGTCGTCTCCCCCACTGAGATGCCTTCTGTTCACCAGACAAATTATACATGTTTACAGCTAATGGGCCTTTACTGCCATATATCGTATCCATGGCCCCTGGAAGAAATAAACTCAATGTACATTTTCACCAATTAATTTCTTCTAAATGAGATCTTGTCTGTTGAGCTTGTGTGTCTGTTCCAGCAGTGACAGTCGACACAGACCTCCGATCACCTTCCATTGAGAGAGCCTATTAGTTCTGGGTATAATAGTCCCGCTGGAGACGTTAACATTGTGATCTCCCACTGCAGTCATATCAATGAGCAGAAACAATATGTATTTTTTGTTGTGAATGATGTACACGCGTGTTTTTAGACAGGAAATTAGAGACATACTTTAACGACATACAGTATGAAACATATGCCAACTGCGAAAGCGCTTGTTTGAGATATAGTTCATGCACAATTAAACAACCACCGGAACGAGTTCTCTCCCTGCTTTTCTCGACTTTGCACCACATTTTGTGCTCCCAATTTAATGCAGGTCAGGCATTGTTTATCCCTGACGCTAAATTCCCACAGCGCATGAGGGCCAAAGATCCACAAGAGCGAGTAAAAGAGAAAATCTGCCCACTCAGCAGACTCCCACACTAGCTATGCATGTGGGAGTCTGTTCCCAACTGAGGGAGAGGGCCTGCTGGATTGCTAACTTTGTAGCAAATATGAAAGAATCCATTAAATGTGTAGCTTTCCGACGAATGAATGATTATTCAAAGTGCAAATTATTCGACCTTCTCACCAACGGAAATGACATGTAATAACTGACCTTAACTTTAATTAAAGTTAAATATGATACAAAAGACACATGGTAAAGCCTTAGAGCTAAAAGGTTTTCAATAAATCATGTAATCTTTAGAGGATATTTAAATACAGTAAAACTCCTCTACAACGAAACCTGCATGTGCAAAAATACCCCCCAGTATGAAAAAATTCTCCTTCATTGAAGTTTTCAAAAATCTTCGCCCCCCCCCCCCCCCCCCCAGTCGATAATAAGATTATTATTGATAAAAATTGTTTAAGTATACCTACACATGTAACATTTTTAACATTAACAACAGAAAAATGCAATTTAAATCAACTTTCAACAACGGTTAATTATTTTTATTGTGTTTATACGAGTTATAGCTTAGTCTAAAACGGAAAAAAAAGAAGCAAGTTGCACCAAAGTGCCTGAAACTAAAAGAAAATAATGAAAATTATTACTTTATTGCAATTACATTCCACATGAAAAAAACAAAGCCTTTTTCCTGGGATCATCCGCACCCCCCCTGGCATCACCTCGCGCCCCCCCAGGGTGGGCCACCCCACTATTTGAGAAGCACTGCCTTACCCCAAGGCAGAGGGAGGCTACCCTCTCCGGGTACCCTAACGTACAGAGCGCCCTTGAGCTGAAGGAGGGGCAATCAGAATGCTCACACTTGCTTTGTGCCTCTCACAATGACAAAAAAGGGGGTATAGAGAACTACCAAAAAAACAAAACAAAATCACGGACTGTAGTTGACTGGATAAAATGTCAGCAAAAGGCACAGGGGAGATGGCAGTCATTCCATCACCAGAAAAAAAACACATTTACATAGCGAGTCCTAATCAGACTGTTCTGATTCTATCGATTGGATATATCCGATCCAAAATGTATATATTTTAATATGATAATGCATACAGTAGATATTGATACAATGGCCTGTAAATAACACAGATATAAAGCCAGTCCAAAATGGTAGAAGAAATGAAAGCCAAACGAAAATGATCAATGTCAATACTCTAACCTGCAAAGTTTACCTGCTAATAGCTCAAAAGAGAAAAAAAGTGCCAGAGACTTAGATAATCACAAAAGTCAGACGGAGGTGGTGCAACAATGTACTTGTGATGTCACTCTTTGTATTATTGTCTTTGCACATGAAACATGAATGCACATGAGTTTGAATCCACATATTTACATCCATCCATTTTCTAAAGCTGCTTCTTCTTACCAGGAAAGCTGGCTTGCTGGTGCCTATCCCAGCTGTCTTTGGGCACTAGGCGGGGGACTGGTTTCCAACCAATTGCAGGACACTCAGATAAAAACAACCATTCCCAATCACAATCACTCAATTACACCTAAGGACAATTTGGAGTGTCCAATATTTTTGTAATGTGATAAGAGACTGGAGTGCCTGTAGAAGACCCACAAGATCACAGAGAGAACATGCAAACTCCACACAGGAAGACCAGGTCGTGCTGGAATTGAAGCTGGGACCTCTGAACTCAGGCAGACGTTCCAAACAATCTTCCACCATACCACACTACATATTTACTGTGCACAGTGCAAACACAAAAGAAATGGCCTTACATTTCCATGCCTTTGTTAGTAAGTGTACTTGGAATATGGCATCCAAACAATAGCAAAAATATATATAGAAAAAGAAAAACAGTATGGTAATACCAGTGCTCCAAAGTTTTTGAAGGATGGTAACTATGAACTGAGGAGGTATGTGGGCAATTTCAACATGGGATACCTAAAAGCTACTTTGAGTTGCAGTTTTATTTTTTGTTTGATTTTTAACTTCACTTAAAATTCCTCCGGGAGAGTGAAAACAAAGCTGCTATTCGTGTCAATAATACATGATTACATTGGCATTTGTCATTTTCTGGCAGTACATCTGTAATTCTAACCAACACCATTCCTCCCCTTGTGGCTCGCACATTCAGGACTATGCTTTGAAAAAGCAGTAAATCTTAAACTATTCACTGTAATGAATAGTTAACAATTCAATGTTCTAGTTCTTTGGGTCTTTTATGCTTTGCTTCCTCGCTGAGGTCTTCCTGCACATGCAGTACTTGTGGTTTCCCTCCAGTGTTAATTAGTCATGTCCAGACTTGGAATATGTCCATAGTCCATAAACACATCAGACAGTCCAGGAGTTTGCAGTGGTGCTCCTTTGTGCTGCTGTCTAACCATCTTTTAAAGGACACGCTTTTGATGATGTTAGGCATAATCCATTTATGAACACTTTGACATGCACTTAGGTAGTAGGCATGCATCTTCATGTGCATGGACCTAAACTGTCAACCGCACTCAATATCCTTGCCGTCATAGGGTTTTTAGTCCAAGACGTAAATGTTACCAACAAAGGTCTTGGGGGCCAGGCGGACCTGCTTGACCGGAACATAGTGTGCAGTGAAAATTTGCTTTAAGACTGACTTAGTCCATCGCTATGTCAAAACGTGTACTACTGTTTGACCCGTGGTCCCAGTCCTTCTGTGTCCTTCACATATCTCATGTTGTATTATGTTTCTCTGCTGATGCACCATGAACACAAGGAGGTTGGTACGCACAAGAGTGGGCTTGCGTTGACAGAAAATGTGAAAGGGCTCACTCTCTCACTCTTACTAATCCGACACAGTGGGCGGCATAAAGCTGCCCAGGGATGGATGTGAGAGAATGCAACTAACATATCCATTCAAAGCATAGCATCTCATTCCCCTAACTCTCTCAGTGGCAAAAATCTACATTTGCATCTTTTAGGTTCTAAATTGTATGTGCCAAAAACGTGTTTTCACATCTTTTTCATTTGGTTTCACAGTGAGGAGGGACGGAGGGACAGATACTGCTATACTGTGCATTCCAAGATTGGGAAGAGTGATAATGAGACAAAATTACCGGCACGTAGTATTGATGTACCATTTTAGATTTGAGATCACCCCTTTATGCAACGGGCCTATAAATTTATACTGTAACATCAGCGCTGAAAACTGTAGGACAATTTGAAGCATCCAATCAAAGGGATAATGCGTATTTATGGATTTTACAATGTATGTGTCTTTGCAGTTACTAGAAGTGTGTTTTTGTCACAATTGAAATCATATAAGAGCCCATTTTCTTAAGGTGCAATCTGTTGAGTAATGTCATTCACAGAGTATGTACATAGCTATTTTGATGGTAAAAGCCAAAAAGGCAACATATGGTTGTATCAAAATAAGTGTTTTGGTTCATCTTTCGTTGCAGAAAAAAAAAAAAAAAATGTTTTCCCCTGTTTTTGAAAGTAGCATCTGTATTTAGTAAATAAATGATGTGTTCCTCTGCTTATTATTAAAGAACAGAAGAAGATGAAAAACTCTGTCAAAAAAGGGACTTATTCTTTTAGTTGGTAGATCATTTGGGTTTATCATTATAATAGAACACAGTATTGAGGGGCCTAAAATAATTCAAAATGTTGTGAGTCAAGCGCAATAATGGGTACGCACACATGTTATTTTGCAGCTTTGACAGCTGTGGCAAAACTGGACTAAACATGCACTAATGACTTGAAAAGACTAAGATGCTGTATTCATTTTGCTCCCCATATCAACATGCACTATACCACCAATTGTTTGACTTTTTTAGTGCTGTCAAATTAGTTTACATTCATCCAGTTTTGGTATGGCCAACTCGGTTTGTCATTTGGACTGTGACTGCAGCATGACATTTTTTTCTTCTTTCTGGGAATATAGTGTAGCACAAAGAAAGCTGTGCATTCGCCTTAGCAACATCTTATTGAATGATAAGGTGTGGGAGGTAGCTGTAAAAAGAAGACATGAAAAGTGAGATCTAAGCTTTGGATAAAACTATGTAAACTTTATGAGCAGAGAAGACCAATTTCCATTCTAACTTAAACTATGAAAGCAAACACTTTTTATACACGTCCTATCAGGGAAGCATGCCAGTACATCCATCAACTGGGTATTTCCTTTGCAATAATTAGCTCTCTTGTACAACCTCATTTGTCTTTTGTCAGCACGCTGTACTATAGCGTTGTTTTAGAGTTGGGATAAAAACCGTTTAAGTAATTTGTTACGCTTGATCCAACAATAACACACAAAAAATGGTTACAAAGATATTGAAAGAAGATGGCTCATGTGCTTAAAACAGAACAGGAATATGAATTTTGAGTGAAAATAAGCACAACAGCCAGTCATAATGCTTGAATTATGTGGTAATGATAACCTTGCCCCAGTCTCTTCTGTCACTTGCTTTATCATGACAAGCATGACTCACAGCTTCCACTGCTCTCATTGGTCAGTAACAATTCATGACTAAATTATTATCCAAGGGGATCGTACAGAAGCTATTGGTTTGTCGCAGATGAGAGACAAGGGTATTGGGGTGATAGGATGTTTTGATTCAACCTCCCGATTTTGAAACCACCAACAAATACATTTTGTTGAATCCCTTGTTAAGTAAACAACTTCCATCTATCCAATGTCTATAGCTGCTTATCCTCACTAGGGTCGCTTGGGTGATGGTGTCTATCTTCAGGCAGAAGGCGGGGGATACCCCGGACTGGTTGCCAGCCAATCGCAGGGCGCACAGAGACAAACGGCCATTCACACTGTCAATCACACCTAGAAATCAAAACACGCACCCCTTTCAGTGGATACGGCTGATGTTTACCTTGTAAATAATCCATACAACTATACCTGGAATTTTGGAGCCACATAATACAGTCTTGCGAAAAACGCCCGTCCCACTCCACAAAGAAAAAACACCATCTTGACACAGCCAATGTGTGGCCTCTGACAATAGACAAAAGGCCCATCATACTAACTCATTTTGGGATTGTTTTAAGAGGCTAAATAAGAAGCTCCTCAATTCCAGTCTTCAGCCCCCACTTGACCTCTTATGGTTTTCCGACTGGACGAAATGCTCCCATGAGGCAAGGCAAGGCAGCGCCTTTTAAAGAGCGCAGGTGACTCAATGTGCTTCAAATAATCAGGTCACCATGCTTCTTGTCAGCTTCCAAGGTGTTCCTTGCATTTTGCCTAAAGGATAGTCTCCAGCTCACCTGTAAAACCCTAATTGGGAAAATACTGTTATATATATTTTTGATCTAGTTTTTGGGCTATGCACAAAAATACTTTGAAGCACTTTGTGTTACATGTGCAGAACTTCTTGCAACAGTAAAAATACTTGATAGCCATTTGTGAGAGTGAATTCAGCAGAGTCAGTGAAGACGAACAAGTCTGAGGCTGGTGATGTAAGGCGTTGGGATGTCACTTTTGAACTGTGCTGACAACAAAGCAAGTGCTTGTATCAGCACAACACTGTGGATTCACACTTTTTTTTGTCCTTGTCTTTGTCACAGCCTTTATTAACAGAGCTCTCAAGGTGTAAACTAACTTTGGTGGAAAGTTGGGATTGCACACTTATTTTTCTGCATTGGCTTCTTGAAATGGATAACCACAGTACAAATATTAAGAGCTCCATAAAATACTTATTTTAACCGTTGTCTTTGATATTTTTGTATTGTACAATCAATTTTAGGTTGCTGTCACTTTCATGTTCATACTGGGATTTGTTGCATCATTCTGGATATACTGCTCCAATAAATGAGTCACATGCAAGGATAAAACAATGTATTTCACTGACTTGCATGCAGGTTAGTAGTTGCAAATTACAGTGGTGCCTCTGCTTATGGAAGTAATGTTGTCAAGTGAGTGTAAAGGCCCCCCACCCAAAAATGTTCCTAAATGCTTTAAATGAATAATACTAATAAGTTATAAAAATGTATTAAAAATTGTAACAAATACATATTAGAATTACATTGGTGCATATTAATCATGGAATTCAAAGTACATATCGTAGAGAATAATAATACAAATAAAATAAACACTCAGTTGATAATATGAATGCAGTTAATCTGTTTGCCTTGAGATGGTGCTGGTGTGCTGGTCATGACGGCATCAACCTTTTTTCCTCGTTTTATTCTTACGTTTCTTGCGATCTACTGTAATATCCCTGTGTATTAACAAGGATGAACTTCATGAATTTGAACGCTGGTTCGGTCTGCTTAATTATTTTATTGAAAATAATGCAGTAGTTGCAGTTACAAACTACACGTGTTAACCGAGATTGTTCGAATGCGCCTAATCTAGATCGTCCATTACCATAATTAGCCAAAGTAAGAATACGTCCGATATAGAAATCTGCTTCTCGATGACATAGCTCGGCATATGTGGCTGACGGAGGCAATCTTACTCAAATTTTGTCGAAAAAATGTATCATCTTTAAGTTATCGCTTACAGAATGAACCAATGCTTTTGGCTTTCTAAATAACGTGTGTCTTAAATTTGGGGAACTGCGCTGTGTTCTCATGTAAATTTGCCCAATGTTAGTCGTAGCTAAAGTCAATTTTACGTGAGTTCTACGTTGTGAACTCTTGGTGGAAATTATCCATGAAGCGTGTAAAGTGCATGGCCCCAGTAAACGTCACTGCAAAGAACTAGTGTCTCTCCTTTGTGGACAAGCCCGTATATGAATAAATTATAATAATGCATCAAAAATTAACAAATAGACATTACGGGTTGTAATGACATTCATCAGTCCAAGTGCCTCTCCATTGTTAATTAGGATCAGCTGTTGCCGGCATGCAGTCAGAGGTATGTACGTGAAAAAAATACAACTAAGCAACAACAAAATTTCTGTAACACAATGAGATGGTTTGACAATGAATAACACAAAAACTAAAAGTGATCAATCAACCTTTCCTATACTGTACATGACAGTGTAACTGATAACTTAGCATAGTTATAGTCCATAGTCATAGTCCTCAAAACTAGTGGCAATTTTCATGAAAACATGCCTTTAGAATATGTTGATATATTGAGGATGCGGCAGACACAACACAAATTTATTCTAATCCATACACAATGACGCAGACGTCCTGTTGGCACAGACATGTTGAATTATGCAGACATTTGTGTAAGAGCTGTAGTAAAGATTTTGAAAATGACTTTAGCGAAACCATGTTTGCTATTTAATTTTAATTTAGATCTGAGAAATATGCAAAAGTGACAGAAGAAAAACTACTTTGTATAACGTGAATCTCCAAAGCTCAGGTGTGATATTTATGCACAAAGACAAAAGCAAAGGGCATTTTTTCTCTAAACAATTATTAATTTACTATAAGGTTTTGTTAGTTATAAACTTATAAAGGCGGCTCGCTGGCCCACTGAATAGCACGTCCGCCTCACAGTTAATGAGGACTGACTTAAAATCCTGCCTACCTGAGTGGAGTTTGCCTGTTCTCCCCTAGCCTGTGTGGGTTCTCTCCGTGCACACTTGGTTGTTTGCTCCGGTGTGCCTTGCAACTGGCTGGCAGCCAGTCCAAGATGTGGACTGAAGCCAACTGGGATAGGCAGCAGCAAGCCTGCGACCCTTGTCAGGTTAAGCGGCTCAAGAAAATAGATGGATGGATGGATGGATGGATGGATGGATGGATGGATGGATGGATGGATGGATAAACATATAAATGTAAGATGTACATAGTTTTACTTAGCTATTATTTTCTAAAGCCCTTTTTTATTTTATTTTGGGAAGAAATTTTTTTTTCCTTTTAACGTTATTCATAGTTATTTTGTTAATTTCCATTCAGTAAAACAACCTTGCTTCACACTTAGCTAAGACACATTCATTCAAAACAGCATTTCAATCAAATTTCAAAAACAAGCCTAGTTAGACCAATATTTTTCCATTTACACGTGGCAAATGAAAATCCCCACTATTTAAGCATACAAATACTTCTTTATATTTCTGAAAATATTCCTAATTTAAAGAAACATTAGCGTTATGCATTATCTAGATAGATAGATAGATAGATAGATAGATAGATAGATAGATAGATAGATAGATAGATAGATAGATAGATAGATAGATAGATAGATAGATAGATAGATAGAGAGGAAGAACAATAACACGGTGGCTGTGATCTCTAACTTCAGTCATTTTACTGTGCCTGGTTAAAATGTGAATGTTATTGAATGTGACAGAAGTGTTTAAGAGGTGGGAGTCATTTAAAATGAAAAAAAAATGGTTGAGTAGATGCGGGTTGAAAAGATCTAATGTGTCTTGCTCCATTTTTCTTGTCACTCTGAAGTCAACCTTGCTTTTTGTTCTGCACTACCTACTCTCGTTTGCAACTCATATCCGGAGCTCACCTCTCACTTGCATTTTGCAAAAAGAGTCTTTCAAGCTCTTCTCTGTGATATTCATCATCATCATTGTTGTCATGGTTTTTTCACCGACACTTGCAGCAGTTTCAAATTTAATTGGCATCTTGAAGTATTATGAGATGTTTTCTGCTTCTCCCCAGTGTAACAACACCCACATCAGTTTCTCCTTGTAGATTTCTGCGGCATGTCATTGTGTCTTGATGTGAGTAATTTGCCACTCAGAAAGCGACTAGAGGGGACAAGAGCTTCCTCCATCAGAGCTGTGTTCTTCCCGAGAGCAGCCACATTGTCACATTGCGTGTGCTCATCCTGCACTGGAGGAGAGGCATATGTTAGGAACCGTGAAAACATGAAGGAATATCATCAGTCTGCTGTTCCATTTGGCTGATAAAGCACAGGAGCAGTTGGGAAAAGTGACTGTGCTGCACTTTTTCGAGAGATCACAATCAATCTGGAGGCCTAGTTACAGAGAACATGGAATAGAAGGACTGGAGTTATGACAAATGTTTAACCTACCTCCAAACAAGCTGACTATTAAAATGCAGTTCTACTTCAAGGGTCAACCCCAATCCTTTTTGTGAGACTGGTCAAACTTTGATGCGGTCAACAAAAACAAGGCACCATGCGCTACATAACCCAAAAGAGGTTTTAAAAAGCTAATACATCCCCGTTACTGCAGATATAATGGACTATCAGGTTTTGCGGTCTTGGAACTCTGTCAGGTTAAACATATACATTAAATATAGTAAACATTTTTAGGCGCAATGTAAACCGTCACATCGTGCACTTAGTTTAGTGACAAATGGATCATTTCATCCTTGAGTGCAAAGTGGGGTTGTAATGGAGGCCACCTTCCACGTTAGTGGACTTCACTTCTCTGAGTCTGTAAAAAGGGGCACTGGTCATCGAGTTGACAGCCTCGCCTTTGAGCTCAGCTACTAACAAACAATGCAATGGTGGCACAGGTCTGTTGTTTGGAGAGGGCAACATTGCCAATGATGGATATGTTTATCATCTTGTAATCATTTTATCTTATTATCATAAACAACACTGACATTTTTCAATGAAACAATTATTTTGTATTTTTGACCTTGATTGATTACAACAAATTATAGAATTTCACTGTCAAGAGAGGAGCTCAGCAGCCTTTTGAATTGCTACTATCATTAAAATTCAACATTTTGGAGGTTTGCACCATGTTACGATTTCTCAGTCTAAACACCCTTAAGGGTTATTTTCCTCCAATTATGCTTTTCTAAGAATTCCTTGCTTGGTCTGCGCTCTCAGCACGAGCAGATTGATATGGCTTGCGAGGGATAGGAGGTTAGAATCTACATCGCCTTCATGGCACCTATTTTTGTCACGGTTTTACACTGTTGTTGGGGGAAGACAATTTGCACCAATTAAACAACATTGTTTGATTTATTCCCCAAATATTAGACATACCTGTGGATAAGACACACCCTTAATTTGGGGATAAAATTCTGGTATTTCCTTTGTTCCCGTGTATCAGTTGTACCAAGACTTTGGCAACAATGTAAAATCTAAAAAAAAAATAATAATAATAAATAACCAACATAACTCATCATACCAAAGTCTTCATAGTTTTTATGTTCATATCCATATGTCCCTGATATATTTGTTTGGGGATAAGTTAAGTTTGCTTTAGATTTCCTCCACTGTGAATACCAGTGTAGGGTGAATGTACTCGAGGCAGTAGTTTAACCTTCTCCTCACGATGCAGCTCGAGTTCATTTTGCCATAAATACTCGAAGTTGTGCTGAACCTGTGCTCCACCAAGATTATGATTGCACATTGATGCCAAAAGACCACACTTAAACGAGTCAAATGTAATACCTTTCTGTTTTGGCTAATTGGTACACACAGAGTCCATACATTGCCAGGGAGCTAGCTCGCACCGTTACGGTCATTATTGTAAGTATGAATTTGACTGATATAAAAATGCACATCTGCTTGTCAGGACTCGGCTTGTGTGGCTGACAGATCAATTTTCCTCGAATGGTGTTGAATATGAATAAAAACATAAAATACAATTTTCAAGTTACCATTAATACAAACCCATACTTTTGGCCCTCATTTTTGGGGAAAAAAAAATGGATTTGGGTAATTACAATAGTTTCATCTTATGTTGTAGAAACTGCAATGCCCCCAAAGTGCTAAAATGTATTTGTAAGCATGTGGACAATCAGCAGGCATTTTGTGATAGGCTGTTACCTGAGCCTTGAGCATATGTGATGACATTTTCAGTCAACAAGTGAAAAAATGTGTTTTTTAAAGGTACTAGTAGCACCTGAAACATAATGAAAGCATAACGCTTGTTTGCCTGTGTCCTTGAAGTACTTTCACAGGGGCCCTTGTCAACGTGCGTCCACCGGACGCGAGCTTTTTTTGCCAAAAAAATTGCTTCAATAAGAATAGGCACTCATTTACTATGATTTAAATTGATTTAAAAGGCCACTATATAGATATTCAAACTCAAAAAGAAATCGATAGGCTTCCGTACCTATATTTTGCTGTTTGCTTGATACAATTGTGGTTTAATCCTTGAACAATGGCTGAACCCTGCTCAATGTGATTATTTGTGAGCAGCATACGCATTGCATATTGAACTAGAATCTGAGCTAGCTGGGGTTTCATGCTCGTGGGCCTTGTCAAAAAAGGAGTGAGAAAATCCAAAGTGACAGCTGTAGCCTTTCTGCTTCCTTACACTAACGTGGTTATTTGACTACCGCCTGCATCATTGATCACACGCACATACACATGCACTTAAGAACTGTTGCTGCAGCCACAAGCCGAGACCACACTCATAATACCAGCTCACTTGACTAACTTCATCTCTCACTGGATAAATAAACACAATCTCCGCCCGAAGAAAAAAAGGAAAATCTGTAAATATTTTTCAATGCAAAATGTTCGAATTAACACTGTAGAGTAACAGCCTACTTTATTGACTCGTATAACAAGTAGCACTTAAATGCATTTTCCGATTAATTTTAATTGCAAAAGCAAACCGACAAAATCTTTTGCAAGATAAGCGAAAGTCTTAAATTAATTTCAAACATGTAACGATAAGCTCGGAAATGAGGCTCCTTTGAGTCCATTGAAGGATTTCACCAAACTCTGCAACAGATCATATATCAGTTCCTTTTGCCACATCTCCCTCCGTCCATGTTATCAGCGACACAGTCAGATAGCGGCGAGGTTGAGAAAACAATCGGGGGAAGAGAGCAAGGTGTTGAATATTCATGGGAAGGATAAGGATACAACTGGGACATTTTTGAGCTTTATCAGCACTAACAGGATCTAAGCTGTGGTAATTCATGCTAAACCAAATCAGCCCTAATGCTGCTTCGGTTGAAGAAACATCTAAAAGTAAATAGACTTATGTTAAATTTCTTGAGTGCCTGTGTGATCTGTTTCCGTGTTTTGTCAATCGCAGCGTGCTGGTTGAAATATCGTTTTCTCTTTATATGTGTTGAGCTTGAGGCAATGATTGAGAGCAGAAATTGTCTCTAAAGCAGATCTGTGAATCCATCATTTCTTTTATTAAAAAGCCACTGGCAAAAAAAGAAAAAAAAAGTTAAAGTTTTCTTTCTTGATGTTTCCTTCACTGATAGTGAACCATGGGGAGCTTTGCAAAAGGAGAATCATATCTGTTGACCTCTTGCACTGTTTATTCCTATCCTACGTGCTTGACCTTCTGAAATGTAACCCTTTCCCAAAAATTCCCTTCCTGTGAGACCAGCCTAAATGTATTATTATTTGACACTGTGACCTTTCCCAAAGACTTCTGGTAAAAGGAAATGACCCTCGTCGTAGTCTCGGTCTCTCCAGTGGATCGATTCTGTCCTTAAACATCTGTGCTCGTGTGTGAATTGTGTGTTTTGGCAGATTCCCAAGGGATGATCTATTTGTCAAAAAGGCAGAACAAGCTAGTTTACGGATGTACGTAGGATTGCCATTTGACAGTTTTGTTTTTTGACCTGGTTAACTTAGTTTGTGAAATCAATACCAATACAAGACAGTACAGCTTTACAGTAAATGAAATTTCATAATGATATTACACGGCTATTGAAAGTCAGCTTCTTTGTCAGCTCGGATAGGCTCCGGCTCATCTGCAAATATGATGAGTACATCCGAATGTGCTGATCCCGAATTCAATAAAAATGTCAAAATATAACTAGATTCATGAAATATGCGAAAGTGAAAGTTATTGAAGTTAGAGAAAATTAGTTAATTAAGTTTAAGAAAATTTAGCTTACTTTTGCCATTTCCCTGACAAAATATATTGATGGTGCTTGAATAATTTCGGTTTGTTCGTTTAATGTGCATCTTATTCAGATTTTATATAAAGGAAGTTTGTCGACAAATAAAAATTACTGACAGAGCCATAATAAAATATGGGCTTATCCTTCCTATCCAATCATATATTAATAGATTTGTTAGGTTTTCAGTAGGTTCAATTGGGTTAATTAGACTATGTACAGTCACTTTTTTCAATTTGATCAGTCTGGCCCTCGGCTTGTTATTTTTTTCTTTTTGTATAGTACAAAACTTAAATGCCATTTTATTTGTTGTTGCTGTTTGTTGTTGTTTGTTTTTTTCGTGTGGCTCTTTTTTTGTGCTATCCTCTGATGCTTCCACTGACATTACTCTCAGTGCCAAAAGTATTCTTCACAACTCTAGTCTCAGGAATGCCTGTACATTATGGAGTTACAAATATGAGAGGCGCTCCAGTTGATTTCCTACATCACTCCCTCTACTGGCTGCAATATGACCTTCTCACTGATGGGTCAAAATGCACCATCACAGACAAAAATTGATGGAGTAAATATGTGTTTTTTGTTTTCTTTTGTTTTTTATTTTTTCAGGAAAACTACTATTTTTTAAAAATATAGGTATTTAAAACTGTTTTGTTTTGTTTTTTCAAGTGGTTGGGGTATTTTGTGAATCAATAGCAGAAGTGCGATCAATAGAGTATAGTACAATTCATTTTGGTCTTTTCGACAAAAAGTGCAATCAAACAGTTTCATGGCACAATTCACTGGCAAATTGGGTTTAACCAAGCATATCAACCACGTAAATATTAATTACAAAAGCTGCAAACTACGGTTTGCATCACCTAATAGGTACAGTACAGTTCTATCATTCATTTCAGTACCCGAAAACTGATCTTTTTAAACGTCACTCTACAACACAGTCTATTCCGATATTTTTTGAACAAATGACCTTTTGTAATGTAATTGCTGAAAATGATCCTTCTCATCGGTATCTCATAAAGCCCGTCAGCCCAGTTATTACAGACTCCTGTTGTACTGATGGCTTCAACCTTCAACAAATATTCCGCTTCTCACCATATTTCAGACCTCGAAATTGGGGATGAGTTTGTGTTCAGACTTTAAACACAACATATATATTTGCTTGTTGGTCAAAAATCATTCATGCCTCATCACTCAGATTTTGTTTTGTCCAGAGATGTTTAAAAGAATTAATATCCGAGTATGTCCTGCTTTGTCCATTGAAGCTATTTGATAGATCTTAAAAATATGATAACCTTCATTTTGATAAAAATCACACTAATCAAGTCAAAGTCATATGTATCCAGCTTTCAGTACCGTGTTTGACACTCTGTTTTCAATTAAAGTTTACATTAGATTTAACTCACCCAAAGCAACAGACTAATAATGGACAATGGAAGTTTACCTTACAATGAGGAACCAGACAATGCTTGTTTCCTTACCAGATTCTGAATCTGGAGGCTTTTTTTGGCTCAAACATGTATCACTGTTGTTCCATTTCTTCTTGACTTTCCTCACAATACGTTTCTCAGCAACAATATGTCAACAACAATGATCTGGTGTATCGCTCAATAGCAAATATTGAAAGGAAAGGTCCAGGGAACGACGCACTGTCACTTTTATTACTAACATGGCTCCTTGCAATAAAATTAACCAGGGGAATTGCAGGCACATTGTTTTGGAGGATACAAGACTTTAAAGGCAATTTAGAATATTTCATTGATCAAAACAAACAATATTATATCTCATTTGGTCTGCGGCATAATTAGTATGAACCTGTATGGAGCGTTTACATTTAAGACCGCAACCTTTTTAATGAGGCAAGTGTGGCAACTCCTGCGCATCACTGTGCAACCCTAATTAATTTTAACAAACTTTTAAAAGAGCTGAAATTTTCTAGCATTTCTCTCCGTGAACCCTTGTCTACTATCCTCCTTTTTTGTCATAGTAATTAGTTTTACATTCTGGATAGGTCTGTATTTATAATAATCACTTGTTCATCCAGACAAAAGGCGGACCATAATTAATCTCATTTTGCAGGCAAGAAAGAGGCAAACGGTCTCTTTGATAGGAGCACTCACAGAGATGGAAGAACGGAGTCAGGGTTAATAAATAAAGCAGACACATGAAAATACCAATTATCTCTGGTTTCGTATTTGTTGCGACAATTCACCCTCAAGTTGCTTAGGCATGTAAAACTTAGTCAATAGAACATCCCTCAGTACACACAGCGTCATCTAACATCAAAGTCTCTGTTTTGGGTGTTGTTTTTAGCAAAATTTTAACCCTTTAACCTCATGAAATATTCTGGGTTATATTTATATATAATTATACAGTATATTCTTAATTATATATTAAAAAAAATAATCAAACCGTAAAATATAAGGCATGGATGAAGACAAGTCTGTAAAACAAAGAAATACTCCTTCAAATTACACACTACAGCACAATCCTTTTTCTTTTCTCTACCTCATGTTGACAGGCAATCCAATTACTTTTGGAGTCCTCATCCACTGAAAGTCAAGCCTCCTCATCCCCAAGTCAATTTATCTAATGCGTCAGCTCTCAAATGAAGTCCCAAATCAAGGAAATTACTGAAATTGAAATGTTCATAATTGTATTTTTGTGTGTTGTTGCAGTCTTTTTGGGGTTAGCCTAACCCTAACCCTAACCCTTTGTGATTTTTAGATTTGGGATTAAATGTATTTATCCTCTGCCACATAAATCATAGGTTTTCTTCCATTGTGTGCATCAGTTTTCTCCAGGTAATCTAGTTTCCTGCCATATTTAAAACGCATGCGTGTTAGGAATATTAGACACTCTGAGTTGTCTTCTGCTGGGATAGGCTCCAGCACATACACGACCCTTGTGAGAATAAGCAGCTATGATAATGCATAGATGGGTGCATGTATTTATCCTTTACATAAAATGAGTCCAATAATTATGCCAATAATTATGCTAAGATTTCAACCTGTCAGTCTCATTACATCTGACCAATGAAATCACAGAACATGTCACCCTGAAACTGTCTTTCATTGACTACATACATACATACTACAGTAAATATTTGGGTTAAAGTCGGATTATGTCAAGGTTTGAGGTTTCTGAAACATTCTGAAGATTTCATGTGTTAGAGAATAGTTTGATGATAACCCCCGTTTGGGGGCCTGCGACATACAGATGTTGTCAGGATGCAAATATACATTTATGTTTCGTGCTTGCTACTGTAAGTAAAGCACATTATATTCTTATTCTTATTCTTACCACTTTAACAAAGTACTGTAGTTTGCTTCCTTCTCGCTCCAAAAGTGTGGCTCTTTGTGACAAATTAATTACTCTTATTCTCCTTATTCAAAGGAGAAATCAACATATTCAAGTAAGCAGCAATGTAGGGGGAATAGTTTTTACTAACTTTTTTGAACCCCCATCCCGCTTCCTATGTCGAGGTTTACACGACATTATCTTATAATTTAAGTACTTTTGTATTGAGAGGACCAAGAAGATTGGTCCCAATTAAAACATGCACCAAAAACTTAACAACAACCATTCAAAGGATGGAACCCAAATGTGTGTACTGGACATGACCACATATTATGCTGGGTTATGTGTTGCGTTTTTTTCTTTTTTTTTAAACCAAATATCGGTTCTTTTGATTTATTGCACCTGTTTACATAAGCCTAAATATTGCCAATATTCGAGTTTTCAAAAGGGTTATTAACTGCATGTAAAGACAGCTATTGTTGTACTGCTCTGCAGGGTTGTGTTGCTGTCTGATATGAGACATACAACAAAAGTAGTGTAACTTCCAGATTCATTGGCCCCTGAGGTCTTTAGACATCTGCACACCTTTAACTTTCCTCCTAATCTATCACAGGGTTTTGGCAGTGTTATTGATCCATTATCTTCAGTAAGAAGAAAAAAAGTGCAACACGTGTGTTGTCTGTCAAGAAAAAATGTCCCCAGTGTCCCAATTTTGGACACGAATGATAAATTTTCAGGCGGCCATTTGAGCAGCCAGTCCCACCTGAAGGCAACCGCATTGCTTTGGTTATTGAGGATCGCAAGTTGATAATAATTACAAATGTGGGGAACTCATGCAGGCTCAGTTCTCCGGGCTTTACTTTTTAGTTTATACATAATGATCTTTTCTCCTCTTTGTCATTATGTATGCCGATGACCCAGTTATGTTGACTCATGGAACAAATGCACCTGAGGAGGCAATGAGGTTGATCTCATAGATGGAAAAGGATGCCGCTTGCCTGTGTGACATTTGTTAAATATATAATTGGATCAATGTACATATAAAAATAAACAAACAGGTACATAAATAAATAATGTATCTAGACCTGTGCCGCACTTGATTAAACTTTAAATAGATTCAAGTTTAAGTTAAAACGAAATAATAATCACACTAAGTTTAACTTTGTAACACCTTGTCAAACTATAGGTCTATTCGTAGGTCTAAAACATGTACTTGACCTCTGTGGAAAGTTCAGGTTTTCAGTACAATATAGCCAACTGGTCAAACGCCTGACTAATACAAGTGGTGCTGAGTTCATGATTTACCACCGTTAGCATCCCATGTGAGGTTGTTTAGTTTTGAATGTAAAATGAAATAATTACATTTCATCCATAATGTAATAACACTAAGGAATGTATCCTGGCCTATCAGAAACATAGAGTCCACTGCAAACCCATCCATTTTCAAAATTTGGACGCCTTGCATTCCGAACTTTATTTTCGCTCTAATCTACAGCCAACACCCTCTGAACTGTACAGCGTTGGCGGGAGACTATCACAATGATATTATTCATATGCAGCCAGGTTTAGATAATCCTTCCAACAGTGAGACCAAACCATAAAAAGGACGATGAATTATTGAAGAGCATCAGAGAAATAGGAAACCTTTCTCTGAATAGGATCAACCTTTTGGGAATGCTTCAAAGAGCATTCAGTAGTCAGGGAAAAACAGCCCTCTCCCTGCTTTATCCCTGTCAAAAAGCTGTGCCCTGGCTGTGAAGGAGAGAAGGAGAGCAATAGAGGGAAGGAGAAAGACTAAAAGCTCACCTATTGTTCACCCTCAATTTGCATGAAATTGTTTACCACCTCTTCATGCTGTTGCCTCTTTTTCCCATCCTTGTCCCCCGCCGCTCAATTTTTCTCGCTTTGTGATTTTGTTTAGAATGTTCGTTCTGGCTCTGCTCATTTTGAACAGAAACAGAAGGCAGCGACTGAAACAGAGTTTGGTCCAATTAGCTTAAATTGCTTTGCACTGCGTGTATGTCGCTCTAAAACAAGAACCAATCTAAAACCAAAGAATGAAAGTCAGTGAACAATACAGAAATATTTTAAATGAAGTCAGTGGTGGTCAGTTTTTAAGCGGGCTGCATAATTACTTTACCATTGTTTTCATTTCCTTTGTACTGGCCTCACACTGCCTTGTCAGAAAACGCTAGAAAAAAATATGCACTCTGATGGAAGGTAGTCTACAGCACCTATCTTGTTTAAGTATGTATTTATTTATTTATTTAACTTCGATTCTTAAACACAATAGAATATTATGCTTATTGTTCTACAATTGTCACATTCTGTGTACAGTGTTTGGTACTTGGCAGAGTTGGACACTTATTGTTTTTGTCCTACGTCCTATCTGCTGATACGGGGGCGGAGCCACCGGCTGCACGCCTGGAGCGCATCTCCATCACGGGACTAGTTAGGTGCGGCCGAAGCAGGGGGATGTCGTTGGATTATTGTATTCAGCTCCTGATGTTAGTTCTACGTACCCCGATTTTATCGATACTTTGATTCATTTGCACAACTAACTGTGTACTGGGACGCCAATTGACGACCTTCAAGGAGGCGGTGGACCCAAACTGTTATCCAAAAAAAAAAATCACGCAATCTGCATTAAAGACAATGAGCATGTTCAATTACACTAAATAGCTATGTTGCATATACAGTATATATTTGTTTAAAACAAACTTCACTTATAATACCACTTGTACGCAATATTTTGAAAACACAGCGAGATATACATCTAATATTGTATGTTATTTGTTACTGTAACCAATGATGTTAGCCTCAATCAAGTCTTTTTTGGTTGTTTTTCTTTTCCCCTTCTAGTTAAATGAGCAGATAAAGTGTTTCAAGTTGACATGCCCTTTCGTTTGGCTACCAAATAACAAGGTATGCAAGTTATATACTGTTCAGCATGTATTCATTTACAAACATGCACAATATCTTGTTCCAGAGTGACCTCATGCATTCGGATTATTTGTGCCCCTTCTTGCCGTGTTGCTGTCTGAGGGAGGAAGCTTGGGGGCTGAAGTGCTAAAGAGAAAGGAGAAGTAGTAGGAGGGAAGGAGAGAGAGGAGGTGCAGAACAAGAATGCTTTTTGGTTGTCAGCAGAAAAACTGCTTTATGGCTGACGTGTTTCAAGTGTGATTGCCCTTGTTTGTGTGTGTAGGTGTGCATATGTTCTATTTTCTTTGATTTTAGCCTTACATATCCAAAAAGATAAATGAACTTTTTTGCATTTATATTTATACGGGTGTATACCTCTCATGTTCAAATATGTATCAGTTGTGTCTACGGTCACGTTGACTGTTTGTTTTAAGCCTGCCTGGAGGGCTTATGCATTCTGCATGAGAGAACTGTGCTTTATGTGTCAAACCTGTTTGTTTGCCCAGTGTGTAGTAAAAGCTCAAACACTCAACAGACCTTTTGTTTAGCTAGTGTTCACTCACATGTGCAGCAACAGACACACGCGCACAGACGACATGCCTTGTACACAATAACTTGAACATTTCACTCACTTCCATGGTTCAATTGTGATTCTAAACAGCTGTTCTTTTGTTTTGTTTTATAGAGGAGTGCATCAAATGGCTGGAGTAAATTTCATTAATGAATGACCTTGTTTTTTTGTCTAGCAACTCTTCAGATACTTAAGTTAAAGTGAGGTTGAATACATAAAGAGAAATGTGCAGTACACGTGTGTCTTTTTTCTTGTTGGGTCTGTCCCAACAATATGCCGGAGTCGTCGCCAGGTAAAGTAAACTGGTGAAATGAAAATGTCTTCTACTCAGCCTTGTTGGTTAAAAACAATAAAATAAATCCAACAATTGTGGCCACACTCATATAGTGAATAGCATTAATATTCAAAATCATACATTAGCTATACATGGGTACATGTAACTTCCATTTGCCTTTTTGGTCACTCAAAGCTCTCCTGCTCCACATGTCTTTTCAAGAGGGACATAAAAAAAAAGACCCCATTTCCTATTGTGGCTCTCTGTTTCACTAAGTTTTAAGTTACCACACAAGTTTTAAATTAGTCCCCAGAATGCCCACTATATATCTGCTCTTTGTCTCTCGCCTTTGAAGTTTCAAACAGAGTTAATAGACGGTTAGCCCTTTTACACGCTAATATACCGCACACAATTTACAATTGTTCAGTCTTCTGTGGTAAACGAGGGATAAAACAAAATGTAGTAAACATTTGGATGATTAGTTTTCTTGGTGTAAATGAAAAGGTCTTTGAAGCCTTCTCCCAACCAACTTGTCGATTACTCAATTCAATCCAAAATGTTGTAGCCGATATATACTGGCAGAATGGGGGGAGTCGGGTCGCAGGGGGTGGCCCTAGCCACCTTACGCTTAATCCTGGCCTCTCAATCGGTCATCCTAGCCCAAGTCCAACCACCCATGCAAACACCGCATCATAGCTGTCGCTACGTTCCAGCACGCGGAACAATTCAAGCACTGCAACAGCAGTGTTGGACTCTTTTGATGTGCACACATTTGGCACAAAAGTGCGACCAGAGTCACGGCCACAGGCGATTCATCACCAAGTGCCGGCGGATTAACAACATAACCAAAGGTGAGCAATAATATCAGTGGTGAGATGCACATTTTGACACCAGCAAACTATCAGGAAAAGATAGAAATGCAGTATAAGCATTGGCTAACTTTTTTATGCATAGGAGAAGTCATCCTTGAACTATTAACTTTACTGGTAGCAGTGCTTGGCATTAACAGCTATCAAATGCGGGTGGTTTTCGGCAATGGCAGGTAAAAACGCAAAGGAATCTGGGGGCCAGACTCGGGTCCCCATGGAGAATTGAAAAGAAGCAGAAGACAGCATATTTTCATATAAAAGGAGCACAACCTTACATACAACCTTATCATAGAATATTTGATACTGTCGTGTAGCGTTAAACATTAATGTAGTCTTGATATGAGTGTGCACACATGTCTTTTACCTTCCAAAAGGTTGTAAATCTTTAGCATGCCAATGATAGTTGTCATCATAAAGATACTTATTTAACAACAAAATTGTGGCAAGTGTCTTCACTGCTGAATAGCTAGTAAATCCAGGAAACCACTAGTCACAATGGCTGGTGAGCAAAAGAGTTAATATCAAGCCCTGAGTAGTGAGCACTAGCAATATTGATGGTGGTACAGTGAAATATTCTACATTTAGCACTGATGTGTACTGGTGTAAATCAGAGCAACACAGTCATGAAGAGAAAGAGAACAAACATAGCTTCATAGCACACATACAGTAGCTTTGTAATGTAATTTGACAAAATAACGACTTGATTTGACTGTGGATTTTGCTGTACAGTTGTTTATATATTGTGTTACATTTGTATAGTGTAAACATCTTTGTTCCTATAATTGCAGAATTAAGAAAGAAAGGTAGATTCTCTGTATATTATTTGATCTTTTTCAGCAGTACCTGCATTCCAAATATTGTGGAGGTGTGTGGTTTCGGCACGCTAAACCTATATTCTCCATTGAGATGTTGCCACCCCAAAATGAATACATAACTATTCTTGCCACCCTACAAAAATGTCCATGGCTTCGTCATTGCCAATACTGAAAGAATAGGTCATAATTTAGGCTACTGTACCAAGAGCCAGTGCAAACAGTTCAAGAAACCTTTTGTACATTAATTGAGCTCACTGGCATTCTATACATGGAGAAACCGTGATGTATGACAATATGCTATACCAGTAATTTCTCTAATGTATGGAAGCCATCTATGTACCACCTTGGCCATTTTGGTTAATCGCAGGTCTGGCGATTGAGGAACAGATGCGGTCGAAGCTGGGCCAGAACGAGATTTGGCAATTTGGCAGTGACAGGCACAGCTTGGTTCAGATAGATGGAGGCGGTGCATGTCATGTGCGAGTCAAAGTAGCCAACTCCCAACATATAATCAAAGCCGCCCCTCTCTATCTCTTTAAATAATTGCACCTGAGTCATTCAGAAAATCCAGATATGGCGGAGAACGGTAGGGCACCCAATATCACCCCCCAAAAAAGTCTGCAACGAGACTTCGCCTAGCGGACAATGTCAATAATATAATGTCAATGGAAATAAGTCACGGCTGCTGTGAATGATTCCTGCCATGGCACACTGAGAACCACACACCCAGTGAAAACACAGTATATAAGCCCGTGCAATAACGCTCAGTAAAAAGTGTGTCATTGAATTTACTTTAATTTTGTCAAGGCAGTACCAATATTTATCATACATATTTTATCATATGTGTTCTACAATATCTGTTTGAAATGTATATTTATTACTAAAATAGAAAATAAAATAACACATGCATCGAAACAAATGCTAATGTATTTGTTCTGTCATTTCATTTTAACAATGATTTTATTCAGAGGAATTATGCGGCAGTTGTTGCCATTATAGAATAACATGTAAACTGCGGTCAAAACAGTTCGGCTACACCTTTTCCAGCAATATGGTAGACCTGTTCAGGTGCAGGGGCTATTTGTGCCTTTGTGGGATGGAATGTCGAGAACTTGTTTGCCAGCCAATGACAAAGGTTTTTCTCATTCCCTCTAAATGAGATGGGAGGGGAGTGCATACAGTAATTTGCGTTCTACGAAAATGCTGGAGATATGAACACGCAAAGGAACTGAGAGATGGTCTCCATTGTAGAAAATGTTTGGTTGTTTTTGAGGGCACAGACAGCGTCACTACACCCCAACTGTGCAGGCAGGTGCATAGACAGCACCCACCATCAATATCTTTTGACTTGCGATTACCAGAGGTGGGCATCTTACATTTTTTTGTTGACCCATCAGTCATCCGCCCCCCTTCCATCATCATCGGTCCACCATTTTGTTGTCATCAAAAATTCTTATTGGTGTACCGGAAGTCGGTCGCTCATTTCAGTTTCGACAGAGTTCGTTCTCAGATGGGAACTGCCTCTCCAAGCCACACCATCCCCAGAAATACGAAATATGGTCTATCGAATTCCCGAGACGAGGGAGACGAGACAAAATTAAAGCTAAACAGGTAAATAGACCAATAGTGCACGTCTACCAAATTAGAGCCATTACTGACTAACAATGAAAAGAATGAAGCAATGCAATTCAGTATGTTATTTGGATATGACCTGATTGTCTTGTGTGGTTTGTTTTTTAGTTTTGTTCTAGTTTTTGTGTGTGTTTGCATTTATATATATATATATATATATATATATATATATATATATATATATATATATATATATATATATATATATATATATATATATATATATTAATATATATATATAAACATAGTACACTGGGGACACAGCTGCATGCCACTGCACCAACATGGAGGATAACATGATGGACTGTGTATACGTTAAAATTTTAGGGGCATAAACAGTCTTCCCATGCAGAAAATGAATTAGCTCTCCTTTATTATCATATGAACTATGTTACACTACTGCCAAGATAGCGGTACACTGTAGCGCAGCAGCTTCTTGAGCTTCCAGGGTCAAGTGCCGTGTACACTGACTATGAAGCTGATTGTCGTGCCATCTGTATGCCACTAATTGATTTGAAGTGTATCATACACACACAATAACAATTTGGAGGGACATAAATGACAACAATTTCATCTACTTTAAAAAGTACTTTTGGCAGTCTTTCACTCCTGTGAACTGATTGGTTCACAATGCGGGGAGCCACTGGCAACTGGGAGCATTCCTCAAGGTAAACATGCCGGATGGTGAGCTCAACTGAAGGCTAGCAAGCCACTGAAGTCATTTTAGTTTCTAGCCGAAGTTCACTTGCTGATAATAAAATAGACTTGATTTGTCTGATGTTGCCTTAGCCTTCAGGTTCTATGACAACCTCATACTTTTCTTCCTAGCCTATCAACCAATGGGGAAATGGTCCAAGTCTACAGTCAGGAGTGTCAAAGTGTGATGCTGCTCTTGTGCCCTTGTTCAGAGAGGAAACTAATCTGTAAGGATGAGTGAACCTACAGAAATATGCGTCATCTGTCTTTGGCTCAATATCCAAATGTGCTGATGATGTCTCTACCATCAAGATCATCACTAGCCACCTCAGAAACCTTAGCTGAACGCAGAGGTCAGGACACTGTCGAAGCTAGGGTTGCTGTCTTCAGGGCACAAAAGCACCAACGCTCAGAAAGAGAGCTAGCTATGGGATCGGGTGGTCTTACTACTCCCATGCTCATAAAATCCAGAGCCACTTAACCTTCATTGACATTCAAGAGCATATGTATGGTTTTAAGTGCATCAGAAACTGCAACACCAAGCATGATTCCTCCCAAATCCCTCCCAACCTAATGCACTCAACCTGTTTTTTTGCCCACTTTGTCCACCTGCTCTTCATAAAATTCTGCTCTGCTTTCAACACCATTACTCCCAGAACCTGGTGTAAAAGCTGAAAAGCCTTGTGCTGAGTCCATCACTAGGGAAATGCATCATTGATTGTCAGGATCCACCAAACCCTCATCTGCTCCATCACCATCAACGCTGACTCCTGCAATGGCTGTGTGCTGATCCCCTTTAGTTAACACTACTGATCTATGAATGTTCTATGACATTTCTGAGCTATCATATTGTGAAGTTGAATGACAAAAATGTGACTGGGTACAGAGAGGAAGTCCAACAACTGGAGAACTTGTACAAAGATAATCAAGAACAGATTGGACAGACACCACTAGACATACCTCTGGTTCTAATTTTGAGGACCAAACCTGAAGGTGAAACACTTCCTGTCTGCTGGAAAAGGCTTACTTATGTCTCTACTGTGATGTGTCAGACCATGGAGATGTGTCTTAAGGAGCTTTTATAAATGTCTGTTGGTGTGCACCCACAGCACTAGTGTGTGACACAGCAGCTGCACAGCTGTGGAAAGAATGGCTTTTCAAAGGACTGTAAAGGCGGCACAGAAGATTATGGGGAAGAGCCTCCCCCCAACCATATACATCTTCACCAACATATGCAGAAAGATCAAACCCAGCTGGCACACACTGTCTTTCACCCTCACCCCCTATACAGGACATTAAATAGCATCCAGTCATATCATCAGGGTGAGGAACAGCCGTAGGAACAGCCTTAATTGTCAAATTGAAAATATCGCATGCATTTCAAGCGTCTTGAATTTTCATTTTGTTGAACCCACATCTTTGCTGCAATTCATCTTTGCACACATTCATACTGTGAAATTTCCATTCATCTATTAATTATCTTAACCACTTATTTGTATTTGCAATATTTATTTTGGCAAGTCTTGATATTCAGGATTAATCCGTATTTTTCATTACCCATTGTGTGTCATGTCATGTAGAAATGTTGTTTGATATGGCAATCAAAAAGCCTTTGATCCTTGAATTGACTTTAGAATGGACTTTGAGGAGACTTGGTGTACAGGTAAGGTTTGGTGTAAAGTTTGGCCCAATATCATAAAGAAGATGTTCTGAATCAAAGAAGCTGCATGCAAAGGGCTTTTCTCTGAAGATATTTTACATAAAATAACATCATGAAGAGTCCAAAAGTCTCTTTTCAATGGTAGGCCTGATCAAAAATGGTAGAAATACCATTTCAAAAGTAAACACATGCAAACCCACAAAGATTCTCTTAAACAGGAACAGTAATAGTAAGCAGAGCAATCATCTGAAGTAGTGGTTTACAGACAAAGATTTTTCAGCGTGGAGTTGAAATTATTCAACGGCACGAGGTTTTGCAGTACAAATTCAGTCAGCAGAGTACTCCATACAAAGCAGCAAACCTAAAAGCCCTTCTAAGATCTGGACAAAGTCAGGTACATGCAAATTATGCAATCCATTCTTATGCAATCCATATATATATATGTCCACTCTCATCTAAATCCGAACACGAGCTTTCCAAACATTTTCATGTTAAGCTCCATGATGACAAATGTTTTTGTTTTCATTGTAAACCATGTGCGAGACAATATAGAAATGGCCTTAGGCGTGTTAGTCATCAAATATTCATATTTTCATTGCAAGAAAATAAAATGTTTCATCTGTTAGCATTTATAATGTTTTCTCTCTATGTTTATGAAGTCTGCTTGCACTCTCATATCTTCTTGCCCCAGGTTCCATCTCACAATGCAGGTAGTGAGCGGAAACACTGGGGACTCTTCCACCCAACCCAACCATCTGTCAGCCACATACAAGCTCCGTGTGTGGGTCAGGCTATCTTTAGGGCTTTGGGCATTGTCCCCACAGCCACTCATCTGTTAGACATTTCCAAGCCTCAGAACTGTGTGTGCTCCCGGTATCATCCCTACCGCTGACTACTGAGTGTCTGTGTTGCCACATGCGCATTTGCATCATGTTGCACAGCGAAAAGCTTCAGGCAGTCCCCTGGAAAACCTCCGGGAATTGATTTGGGAGGGCTTTTGGGACTGTGTTTTCAAAGCTGTCAGATGAATTTTTGTCCATCATGGCAGTTTGGCCCTAGGGATAAGACAGAAGATCAGAACAGATTGTATAAAGGAGCAGCAGATACAGTGCCCATACATTGCCTAACTAACCCACTTCCAAAGTAGAGCAGTGGCAGAGGTGTCTGTTGTGGTGAAGGTTGGTGGGCTGGAGTTGTTCAGGTCCAGACACATTAGGGGTATGCTCACTTATGGTTTCTTTGTTGTGTGTTTGTTTTGTTGTTTATCTTAAGGAAGACACCGCCTATCTATAAAAAGACACAATAGTTGTGGCCTAACAGAGAACGACAATCTTTTTAAATGAATAAATATTATTTTTGTAAAGGTCGGCATTTCCATACAGCAGAGATAGAGAAATCCATTCTTTACTGTCACTTTGCTCAAGCCTTTAATAATGCAGGAAGGATATAGAGTAAATGAAAAACACTAAACCTCTATGACAAGGCTTCTGCCATTGGTTGATATTTATTCAGACTCAACTGTGTCTTTTTTATATTGCCAGAGCTGAGTGAAAATTGTTGTAGCAATATATAGGGATAAACCTTATATAAGAGTCAGCAATGCTATATATTATAGAAAGATCCTATAGTTTAATACCATATATTTGGTCCAAAGACTCATATTGAGCTCTTAGGGTCCCCCCCTCCCAGTTTCCCGTTTACCTCACTATTATTGTGCTAATAATAAAATGACACAAGCTTGTGATGAAATTGTTTACAATAAGGATTATACATATATATATATATATATATATATATATATATATATATATATATATATATATATATATATATATATATACATATATATATAGTGTCAATGAGCAAGACACTGACTCCCCAGTTGCTCTCAGTAGCTTATTTTACATCATACAGTCCAGGAAATCTGAGTTCCTTGTCACAGGGGTTCTGGGTCCGAAGTTCCCGGTACATGGCCCATGAGTTTGCTTTCATACTGAGGACAGCAGACAGGGTAGTTTATTCAAAATGGCTGACAAGAGCCAGGGGGGATAATCTGCACTCCACCGGCTGTCTAACAAGTGGAGCTAACTAAAAAGTGAATGACAAGCAAGATGATGAAATAAAGAAGGGATTGGTGACTAATTACCCCTTTCTTTATTTATATGCAGCTCTGTTATCTTGAGATTAATACATTGATATACGTTATTAGAGCTGTGCAATCTACCAACAAAGCCATGAGTCGCTGGAGGAGCAAACACTTTCATACTTCCAGCAATTGCTTTGTGACAGGAAGCCTGCTAAAAGCACACGGTGAAAAGGACCAAAAGGACCACTGACAACAATTGGCTGGTGTGGGTCCGCTTCAGTTTATGCTCGGTCAGTGTTCTTTCCAGGGGCTTTCATCATGGAGCACTTGCCGGAGGACACAGAAGCACTCGGTGAAGTCCGACAACTGTGAGCGCTTTGAGATGCGGAGCTTTTAGAAAGTGAACACGGACCGGGTTTCTGATCCCGATCAACACGACATAAATCTGCTTCAGTCGGACGCGGACCCACTGTAGTTGCAGCATGAGCATCCATATGTTCTTTTTGGAACTTTGCTTCGTGGAGGGCATGGTGGGAACCACCAAAGCACTCTGTAAAGGCAGGCTGCTGTGAACGCTTCCATCTGCGACTCAGTTCTGTGTCTACACTTGTGAGTATTTTGGGGTACCAGGACATCCAAAGTCAGTTTGCTTCAGCAAAAAGAAGTACAAATGAAGTTGCCTACAGACGCGTTTGCCGACACTGTGCTGGCGCTTCCGTGTCCTTCGGCATGTTGTTTATCACAAAAAGCTATGAAAATAAAGCACAAACTGAGCGCCAACTGTAGCGGGTTTCTGATCCAGATCGCAGAGACTCAAATCTGCTTTAGGCAGTACTGTATTCTGTCCATGATTTTTTTTTAAATAGTTTTTGAAGGTTCGTATCGCAAAAGTGCTCACTCAAGGTGGGTATTCTGTCAGTGACTCGCCTTTTCACATTGAAATTGGCGTTGGATGTCCTCCGCCCTAGAATTATTCAGGAGAGTCTCTTCCAGAGCACCCATTCACCTATCAATTTTCTCTCCTTCCATTATTTGAAGTTATTGAACTGGCCACAGTGGAAGCAAAGCGTAAAGGTCGCTGTTGTTACCTGAACAACACACCCCCAAGTTCAACCAGCTAAATCAGCGTTCGTAAGCACAACACACCCCCTTCCATCTCCCGAAGCCGAAGATCGTAGTCGCATCTCGACGCTTAGAAGGTTGCTGGTATACGCTTAGGGGAAACTTCCAGACCCGGAACATTTTATGGTGTAAATGGAAGGTGGAACTCAAGCTACCAGGGTATAGCGGAAGAGTTCCAGGGGCTTATGTTGTGTCATCAGTGGTAAAAGTGCTTAGTGGAACTAAGGTAGAAAAGCAAGATAAACATTTTCCTCTTTTTTTTTTTTCTATTAATCATTATATTTCCCTGTTACCAAGGCTTGAGACTAACTTTATTGTAATTCACCAGCATTTGTGGCTTTTGGTTATCCATAGTGATATGTCCCTCAGCATTTTACTATACTTAGTCACAATTTGGTACATTTCATCATTCGGTAAAACAGGTCTTAACACTTCTTTTCAGTAAATGTCTATCACTGGAGACTACAAAATGCAATTGTTGGAATACTGATCATCTAAAGGCTACTGTTTGTACGTCTTGTCCCACTGCATTGCTGATCTCAGCTGTTTCTGTTTCCTGATTGGTTTTCAATATAGACTATGAATGACCAATGGATGCCATCTTCTACAAAATCTGTATAAAACAGCACAATTCTGCTTAAGGAATGCTTCGAAGTTTGTCCCAAAATAGTGTGGTATATTCTTCAAGTTTTTAGATGCTGTGCATTTTGCCGTCAGTCATTTTTCCTGAGTTGGGTAGGTCACGCCAATAAGTGGGCAAGTACAGTATGTACTTACAGTAGCGAAATGAATCATGAGCCCTCATTACAACTGTGTCAAATCCAAATCCAAGCATTTCAGCGTACCTTTGCCTCTCAAAGGCTATTCAATATAAATAAAACACCAAGATGTGAACTTCAAACCATGCCATAGTCTCTTTTTGACACGCTATGTATAGAACAGTGGAAATGATTGGATTATGATGAAAAGACCCCCTTTAATGTTATGCCCTGCCTATTACATGTACTGTACTCATAAAATTCAATAAAATAGGCTTATGATGAAATAACCTGGCATGGAATGAAAGAAAATAGAATCTTTACTCGCACTGAAATTTCTTGTAAATAGTAAGCACTCTGTGTGTGTCAGGACAAGAAGATGAGAGCTGACTGACACAACAATTGCATCATGACTGTAACATGTGATGCATTTCATATTTTATTCATGAATGTTATTTGTTACTGTGTGTCAAATTATTTTGTTCCATGGAAAAAATCAATGGCAGTGGAATGGAGAGAAAGATGCACTATACGTGATCAACATTCAGTGCAGTGAAACAGAATTTTCCCCTTTCCTGACTTAAACCTGATTTGATCATATTTAGCACACTTCCAGGTTTCACGTCATAGAACCAATTGGTTGTCATGAAGGCAACCTACTGGGGAAAGATAAGATTCAGTTACAAAATGTACTTTTTTTGGGGATTGAGGGATAAATCTAAACCTATTTATCATATGCAGAAGTATTCCCGATTGGAGCAGAATAAAGTCGAATAGGCTAGATTAGAATAGAATGCTTTTTATTTTATAACAAAATTGGGAGCATCCCTTTAGATGTTCACTGCCTTACCATTCCATACCCACAGGAAAAAAAAAAAAAAAAATCCTGTTCCGGGGGTGTGGGGTTGAATTACTCTTTATAAAGTCCCAGTTCTCATTGTTGGTCGTGAAGAGCCATGCAACATACTCGCGAAACATCACTTCACAACTTGCATTCCTGTGGAAGAATTCTTCCAATGAATTCTGATTCTTCTTTGCAGAATCTTTTTACTTTGGTTATATTGGAGGATTCTCAAGCAGCTTCAAAACTTGCTTCTTCTTCTCTTTAGCAATTGAGTGGAAAAATTGCTGGAATGTTTCAGCTTGTTATCTTACTGCTTGAACTAAACGCGCTTGAGCTTAAAAGCACAAATTGGTAGCTGAATTCTGACCTGCAGAATTTTCTGATAGACAGAAGAAG
Source organism: Hippichthys cyanospilos (assembly GCF_059441005.1). Classification (NCBI taxonomy): domain Eukaryota; kingdom Metazoa; phylum Chordata; class Actinopteri; order Syngnathiformes; family Syngnathidae; genus Hippichthys; species Hippichthys cyanospilos. The sequence goes on along the minus strand of NC_142375.1, from coordinate 8,077,783 downwards.
TTGTCATTTCATTAATCACAGCAAGTCTGCCAGATCTGGAAGATGTTAAACATTCACCCTGCCACCACTATGTTTGACTTTTAGCAAATCTCCGTATGCCTTTCCAAACTTTTCACCCTATATCTTACTGCTGATTTCACTGACTGATAGGTATTTCCGTTTCAACCCCTGTGTCGAATGTCATACAGGTCAATGGTGTAAAAGTTGCAACAAGTAAATAAATAAAATATTTAGATATGACTGCATGGTGTCATTTTGAACCTCTCCGTGCTTTGACAATCTATAGTAGTTTTTCGTGTCCTAGAGTTTTTGTTTTTTTAGGGTTAGTACTTCATTTGTTAGGAGTGCATTTAGAGTAAGTCCTGGCATAAGTAAGAAGTTAGCAATATCAAAACATTTGTACACAACACGACATCTCTGGTCAGATCAGTCACCCTCTGACCTGTGCTTATACTTTCAGTATTCTTGAGCAGAGGTCCCCGGCCACCCAGTGTTGTTGCACAGAGAGACTGAACAAAGAAACACTTTGTTTAGTTGGTAATAAAGGTGCTCTGAGTTGTTCAGTTCATTATTATTGTTACTACAGTACTATCAATCCGTCCGTCTGTTTGTCCATTTATTCAACCATCCATTCATGCTTGACCGCCATTACCTTGAAAAGGGTTGTGGGCATGCCGTAGCCTATTCCAGCTGTCTTCGGGTCGTACACCATAAACTGATTGCCAGCCAATCACAGGGCAATCACTTTCCCAAGCACACCTTAGCACATTTTAGTGTGGTCAGTGTATTCTATGCATGTTTTTGGAATGTGGGAGAAAACTCGAGGAAAACTCACTCAGGCTCAGAGAAAATATACATACAACTCCACACAGGAGTGCAAGAGCCAGAAACGAACTTGGAGCCTCTGAACTGTGAGGTAAACATGTAGACCGGTCAACTATTATTTTTAACGATTATTATCATTAATAGTTTTGTATTGTTTTGAGGGTGTACACCAGCCTTGTGAATTGGTTGCAGATAAGTCAGAAAACCTCTGTACTTGTTCACTTCAACCACGTCTATCTGATGTTGGGGGTGTGTGATCCCAGATGAGATGGGGAACACAGTCCCTCCATCATGTTCACATTTCAGTCACAATCCATAACTCATGACCATGGATGAGCCAGGAAAATGGATTGATTATAAATTCAGAGCTTTGCCTTTTGGAATAGCTCTTACAGTTCAATACAACAGCTGCACTACTTTGGAAGCCATACCTCTCTATCTGTGAATCTTTCTTTTTACTTGAAGCAAAACTTTACCCCTAACTTAGTGGGTGCATTCCAATTTTTCACCCAAGCGTGTAACAAATAGCGTACCATTTGACTTGGATGTAGTAACTCTGGTCAAACAAGCTTCATATTCCATTTTGCCCTAGACAATGCTGAAGGTAATACTAATTTTACTGCTAATAATTGTCTTTGTTGCAAATTGTCAAAATTTAAATAATCAGGTGTAGAAAATTTGTCATTGAATAAGATACAAATAAAACCCAGTGACAAAGGACAGCCTTAGCTGTGTCAAGCATCGACTGCAAATGAGTTATCATCTTGTCATTCCTCTATTACTATTATGATTTAGTCGTGTGGAATCGTCAGTGACTTCCAATGAAACGTTTATAGCCCTTGAACCGTCATCTATTAATATGTTAAATTGCAGTTTTGAAAGGGTTAAGCATTCATATATTGATGTGAGCATAATTGAGGCCCTTTCGGATGAATTTCGGACAGAATTATGATGGTCCTAAACACATGCTCATTCTCATTATTTTGTTATTAGAAGAAAGAAAGAAGATACACATTTCATGGAATATGAAATGAAATGAAATGTACTTTAAAATATACCTAAAAGTAAAAAAAAAAAAATAAAAAAGTTTCCCAATCAAATATCACAATTATAATTAATTTCCTCTATGCTATTAAGATAAATATTGTCAGTTATGTTCAAGAACGGATTAGCACATCCACCAAGTTCAAATCCCGCTTCTGGTCTTCCTGTGTGGAGTTTGCATGTCCTCCCCAGGCCTGCATGGGTTCCCTCCAGTTGATTGGAAGCGTGAACAGTTTTTCGTCAGTTGCCTTTCGAGTGACTGTCAAGCAGTTCAGGGTGTCCCCTGCCAACTGGCCGAAGATGGTTGGGATAGGCACCAACAAGCCAGCGACCATACTGGATGGTTGTTCAAGACGACCTGCCAGACAATATGGTACTGTACTTCACAATAAAGTTAGATGCATTTCTTACACTTTTTTTCTGGATGAGACCAAGGATTATCTTAACTAGGATGAAATCATACTCATAGTCATACTCAATCAATGATTACAATTTGGGAAAACTTCCAAAAATGACAGACCAACAACGACGGAAGGGGTTTTTTCTGAAGGGACTATGCCTAACGTATGAAAATGTCAAAACCCACCTCTGATTAATTGGACGATTTGCAAAATTGCATGTTATATTTGACTGTTTTTATTCAAAATGTTGACCCTGTATTTTTCTCCACAGCAATTATACATTTCTCATACTTTTCATTGCATCAAACAAAAGTTTGAAACAAAAGTTTGGGGCAGCTGTGGCTCAGGCAGTCAAGCGGGTCATCCAGTAACCGAATGATCGGCTGTTTGAATCCTGCTCTGTCAGAGTCACATGTCGTTGTGTCCTTTTGGTAAATGAGTTCTCAGTGTGAGCGTTTTGAGTACTTGAGGATGGTAAAAAAGCCCTATATAAGTGCAATGGAAAAAAAAAACCCTAAGGCTTTAATAACCATCAATGGACCATTAGTATTTGACCTTGTGTTCAGTGGTTTCAACTCACCTGATCAGCATTTTTACTGTCCATGTTACTATAATTCTGAGCACTGTGCTTACTGTCAAAATTCATTTGACTGGATAAATCTCAAAATCCCAAGCATGCATTTGTTGATGATGCTGAGTATGAGTGAGTTGCAGAATTGTTGGAGAAAAATTAAGTTCTTTAGCGGAGCGTTTCATAATGAGAGACATTGCACAGACAGAGGAATTTAGCATACTTGAGGATGATCACCATTACAGCTAAGCAAAGAAACAGTTCAAGTTATTTTCTCTTACATCAACTTCAAACATCTGCTCTCAAACATTCCTCTTCTTCTTCTTCCTACTGTTTTATTTGCAATTGGCATACAAAGCAGAAACTCTTTCAGCGACCTCCTGCCTGTGCGCCCCACCCCATGCAATATAATTAGTGATTTCTAGGTCTACGATAATGTTAAAAAAGAATTGTTGATGTAATTGAACACATTATTTGCATGTTATCAAAATGTATAGTTTAGTATAGTATCAAAATGTATACTATTTTGTTCACTGCTAAATATTACTGACTGTTCCTTTAAGGTCCTGGTCAAATACATTTACATGGCAATGCATACTTGTTGAAGCTGAACTCTCATTGGACCAAGGGTGTAAAAAAAAAAAAAAAAAACACTAGAACACTGCACAGCCATGATAAGATGCCATGAAATGGAGATAATAGTTGGAAAAGTATTCCATCAATCCATTTTATGTAGCCGCTTATACTCACTTGGGTCGCAGGCCTGCTGTTGCCTATCCCAGCTGTCTGTGGGCAGTAAGCGGGGGACACCCTGATCTGTTTGCCAGCCATTTGCAGTGCACACAGAAACAAACATCCATTCACACACTCAATCACAGCTATGAACAATTTACGAGTGTCCAATACACCTGCCAGGCCGGTACAAGTTGGATTTGGATCTTGGGTCCCTGAACTGTGGCGGATGTGCAAACCACTGTTCCACTGAGCTGGCCAATTAGAAGTAAATGTAATGCAATCCATCTGGATTGCAAATGTAAAATGTAAGTCAGCATTGAAAGCCTTGATCACACGCCTGTGATATTTTGTTGATACATCCATTTTCCAAACGTGGCTGTAAGTCACATTTGTGCAATTCACAAGTATGTCTCCAGTCATAAGTTTCAAATCTCAAACAAGTCCCAAGTCATTGTCGAGGGGAGGGAGGTTGAAGCAAGACATGTCACCACCAATTTTAAGCACAAGTGAGGTCATACCTTGGGTCAAATAAATCAAGTTATAATAAACGCTTGGCCAGTCACAACATTTTGGAACGATCATAAAATATTTTGTTTCACTGATCATAAAACAAAAAGAACGTTATCTCCTCAAATTTAAAAAAAATGTTGCAGCTCGGTATTGGGTCACAGAGATATATATCTGAACGGTTAAGGAGGGACAAACATTCGGGAATACTCAACAAAAATAATAAAAATGATGAAATGATGCAAATTTAAAACAGATCCAAATGTGTTATACATTTGTGAGTTAAATACGGAAATCAAGCAATTTATATATAATGTAAATATTTATCTGTCATCTGGTCTGTAGCAAAACATGGTTTAATATTTTCTAAACCTTGGTAACTACTCAAATACACAGTGCAGCGTAATTGGTGACATTCATTTGTGTTTATAGGCGCAGGCCTGCCAGCAACCATTTATAGCTTTGCCAAGATGTAGTTAAAGTGTAGAAGCATATTTCTCTGTAAGTGTGTGTGAATTAGTTGTGCGCTAAGGACAGCTCTGTCAGAGTTCTCGTTGAGCCTCTGGCCATTCAGCATTTGCACAGAAAAAAGTGGTCTTTCATGAATAATGTTGAATACAGACTGTGACAAAACCTTGCGCTAACCAAACAAACATCAAGCCTTCGGGGGGGAAAACTGAAGATCAAACAGCACGCTGGCACCTTACTGTGTGGAATGTGTGTGTATGTGTGTGCGCGCATGTGTGCATTTTAGAGCAGGGATGTGTAACTTAAATGATGGTGAGAGACGCAATTTGTCATAACAGCTCAAGTCGGGCTACATCGGACCACATACTGTATTTCCTAAACAGATGTTTGACAAAAAAGACATAAAAAAGACAAAAAAAACATATTTCTTATTTGATTTCTTTGGGGACACTTCTATGCGGTGTGGAAGGTGTATGTGGCAATGTAGTTTGGATTTTTAAAAATCTTTTATGGCTGAAAGCATCTCAAAGCAAAAGACACAGTGTGTACAAGGCCATCCCTGACCAAACTGTGGTTTCAAGCAATTTTAATTTGTACATGGGCTCTCTTCTTTTTTCATGCACAACCACAGTACAGTCTTGGGATTGGAGGTGCAATGAGCTATGTATGTGCGTGCATGTGCTTGCTACCAAAATCGTCCATAACGGGAGATAAAAACCAGCACATGACTATCTTTGAAAAGCAGCGATGCTCTCCAAGGCATGTCATATAAAAACCAATAAACTAGCCTCGCATCAATAATGCATTAAAGTCATTCATTCGAGCCATTATGTTTGCCAATACATTAACGGGTCAGTGGGAGTGCAACACAGTGCTCAGAAATTGAAGGAAGGCTTTTGTTCAACACGATCCATTTTTCTCTTGTTAATAATCTAGCTTTTTTGTGCTTTTTTGTGTGAGATTTTTTTTCTATCCCATTATCATAGAATAACAAAAGCGTGATGTTTATGCTTTAGAAAAAATACTGCCGATGTGGACACTCGAAAAGACGATTTGATCTATAGCATATAAAATGGGTTAATTGAAATATACTATCACTATTATTACTGCCATTATTGTTATTGGATGAATACAAGGTCATGATGCAATAGGATACTTAACATTTTGCTGGATTGCTAAGAAACATTAGTTTTGTTTTTTTTTATCCATAATTTTACGTGTTCACCATGACAATGCTTCAGCATTGTTTTTTTTTTTTTTTAAAGGTGAGCGTATATACAACACATGTTGATCTTCAGCCCCTCAAATTTCAAGAAAACCGAGCCTAGACTTTTTCTCCACACAGCGCAACATTGTATTGTAATGCGTGTCAGCTCAATTTATGCTGAGAGCTGGAATATTTTCATGGTGCCCTTTTAAGCAGCAGCGAGTCTGAGATAGGCTGTCCCCACTGGCTAGTCCTACCAGGGTGCATGGATGCAAGTTTGCCCTTTTCAATTTCATTTTCTACTAAAACAGGAGAATGACTATGCACGATGCATTTCCTTTTATGAAACTGTCTTCAAGTAGTGCAATCTTCAAGAGTAATATTCGTGTTTTCCTCCAACACTGCTTTTGACCAGTCTTTTTACCTCACCTTCCATCCTCCATTTGTATCATCTAGCATCTGCCTGCAATGCAGATGATTTTTTTTTTTTTTTTTGCGTGTGTGTTGTGCTCGCATTCAGGCATGTAGTGTACATGAGGGGAATTTGATTAAATTGTCTGGAGTTCGGGCGTTTTCAATGATTCTCTTCAAAACTTTGCATTTGAATGCTAAAAGGCATGGAAGTCCAAAGCTGAGGTCAACTGTGTTCCACTCTATTCCACAGAGATGCCTATTTTAAACTAAGCAAATTAACAAAAATATTACCAACAGTAGGTGCTATTTTGAGTTATGCTCACCATGTTTTGTGGAAATTGTTGTACCAGTGTTTATGCACTGTCCAACAAATACATATTGAAACAAACACATCAAAAACATTCCTTCCTTAAGTGAAATAATAAAACAAACAAACATTTCCATATTTTAATTATATTTGAAAGCACCCAAGGTTTTTCAATATGAACGCCCGTCTCCTCTGTATTTTTCCCCACTGGCTCTCATCACAGTTTTCTTTCCATCATCATTTGACTGTTTTGCCTCTTTCCTCTTCCCCGTTCATCTGAGGGGCATATGAGAAATGACACTGGACAAGTCCTTGCCGCTATATTAATCCTTTTAGATCCTTTAAGCTTCCGAGGGAGCCACAAATGCAACTAGTCCAATTCAAATCAATGGCAGTATCTCCCAAATGTCATATCAGTGGAATGCTTGAACGTGTTTCGTTTTCGCACTCTCAAAACAGAAAAAGGGCACAAACATTCATGCTCTAACACACAAACATATGCACACTCTCTCTCCTCGGTTGCCTATGGTGGCGCTTACCAGCCTGCTGCACAAGGAATTCATGGTCTGTTCGGTCAAATGGAACTCTGAGCCATAGGCCCATGCAGCAACCCGTCATAAATCTCTTTCTCTCACACACTCACTCTCACTGTCTTTCCCCTTACAGCATAAAATCATCGCAACAGATGAAGGCAGGGATCAGTGTTTTGTGCTGTTTTGCCCGTCACAGATTTCCATCACAAAGGCTTGACGGCAGACTGAAAGAACAAGGGTCTAAAGAAAGACAGACAGGTTACAGAACACTGTCGGTCACAGCCCATCAATGTTACGTTTTCTGCCGTGAATAACTTGCCGGTGACAGGAGATGGACTTTGTGTTAGAGGTATGGCTAAGAGAGCGAGCGCACTGAGTGAGTTGAGCTGAAATTTGAATTGGCAGTTAAAAACGAATCCGAATTTTAAGAATGAATCTAGCTGTTCAAAAGCTCGGTTTGTGCTTGATGCGTCCTCGAGCTCTGCGCGTCAAAATGACGTGATTTTGGCAATCACGCCCCTCCGTGCGGCGCCTAAACGGGTCAGTTTTTCCACAACGCGTATCTTCCAGAATTTCTTCACTGCGTGGCGCTTCTGCGTGCTGCAAAACACGTGCCGGCTAGATTTTGCGCGTCTCATTTCCGCGCATCAAGTATGCGTTGGTATTGCTGATTACAAGTACTTTTAGGTTCATAAAATATGATGGCGCTTAAAATCATTTGTCCTATTCATAAAGTTTTTTTTGCCAAAATATTGAGTTCTTAACCACATCATTATATTACTAAAGTTCTACAATAAGCATGAACAAAAATTAATACATACCTGAGATATAATATGAATAAACAAAGAAGACAAGGACAGGGGTGCACGTATTTTTTTTTTTTTTTTTTGTGGGTTACTCACATGAGTTCCAGGACATAGAGTTATAAGCATTGTTCCTTTCAATAAAAATGAAAACCCCTGCAAAAAGTGAAAAACCGCAAACTAGCATCACCCCCCTGCAGATATTGGCTATGCATAAAGTGGCTATGATCTCCTAACCGTAGTATGTAGTTATAGCAGTCTCTCTTGGGTCATGAAATGTATTTTTTTTTTTTTCAGAGGGCTTTCTGTGAGGCTCCAAACACCCAAATCATGCTGCAACAAAACTATCTTGGTCTCGGCAAGAACACGCGATGATGGAGTGGGGCGTGGTCAATGTCAGATTTGTGATGTCGCCATTTGCTTGATGGACATTCCACTCACACACTTGTATGTCAAATGAGGAACTTTATCCTACTTGTGAACAATTTAGGTTTTTGGGGAGGTTCCATTTGTATCCAATAATAACACTAATTTGTTTTCAATTCATTTGTCTGCTGATGAAATATTCCAAACATCTCTCAACTTTCCTAATCATTTGTTGCCCCTGTCCCAGATTATTTTGGAATGTGTTGCCAGCATCCAATTCAAAACAAGAGAATATGAAAAGGACTGCACCATGAAAATTCTACGTTTTGGAGATTTTAATGTTGTTACAATGCAATTTTCTCACCCTAAACACCCCCAAGGTGTTATTTTCCTTCATTGATGCCATTTTAAAGAATTCCTTGCTTATTCTGCGCTCTCAGCTCTAGTCCCAAAAAAGTAGATAAACATGACTTGCTAGAGGCAATATAATGAGGACAGGCACTAAACTGCCCTTGTACTGCCCGTGCAAGAGTAGCTACACGTCCACCTTATCCAGGGAGAAGTTCACGTTTTTTATTTTCGGTTTCTTCCCAGGGTTGGCAAAGAGAAATTTTGCCTAAGTAAACGGCAAAATTTCAGTTATTAGTTAAAACGTTTTTTTTTAAATGTCGAAGTGGCAAAAATGTGTTTTTGGAGCACACGGACGGAAAATCTTCATTGTAGTAGATAATTCATCCAGAACTGTTGTTTTCAGCAGTCGTTCCCTGAAGGGACCGATTTTATAGGAAAAGCGGATGTTACTGATTTGGCTTCTTCATTCCTGACTCCCATTACTGATTGCATTTTTATTGTTGATTCGTTGTGGCGTTCTTCAGAGCAATGTCCTAAAAGGGGTATGGCAGCCACACGATGAGAGATGGGGTTTCAGTGAACAAGCCATTTCACTTCCTGCCCCCCCCAAAAAACCCAAAAAACTTATATTTCATGAAATATTGAATGACAAAACAACAATTCTATCATTTATATGCATATATTAAACTGTGAAGAACTTGAGATGCCATGCCATAGGCCCTTTAGAGACAAAACAAAAACAAAAACAGACTATCCTGTAAGTTGAAAATAATTTGAATATCGTCGTACAACATCCCATTTTTGGGAGGAACTCTGGTTCGTATTTGTTGCACCTTTTTATATTGACATACAAGGTCTATTATGAAACACAATTCCTTTGACATTCTAATCCTGCTGAATCAGCCAGTATACTTTATGGTGCCTTTTCGTTTCTTCGTATTTTCTCTGCCCGTGCTTCTTGGAAGCTAGTTAACCAGCTCACTCACATACAGGATGTCTCTGGACAAGCCAGAGATCAACTCAACCATCTTCCAATTGCTACCGCATGAGCCATGCTACACTGACATAATTGGATACGATTACACACACAGAGTGGCTGTGTGCATGGCACTCTGCCCCCACGCACATTTATTTGGCTGTTCATATCGCCTGGATTCACTCTGTCATTTGTAAAAGCCTGATCAATGAGCCATTCATACAGCGGCGCTATACTGAAACAACTACCCCTCGATGAAATGACACAGCAGGCTGTGTGACGCCGTAAATTGCCTTATTCAAACACTTTCTCTAATTCTTGTGGGAGCCAGCACTCTTGTCCCCGTTTTAAGAACATGTGATGTGAGAAAATAAAGATGGAGGGAAGTAAAAAGGGGGAATGTTTAACTCGTGTTTGTTTTTCATTCCCCCTGAGGAGTTTCAAGGTTTTTGGTGAATTAGAGCACTTCTGTATGCGTTGGCGTGACTGTGTGAGGCCGCCACGACACATGTGGAGATCATTAAGACGTCCGGATACCAGGGGTTGCCAGTTTTGTTGAATAAGGATACTGTTCTTCGAATTATTTGATTTTTTTTTTTCCCCCATCATACCTTCCCACCATTTCCCTTTAGCAGAAAATAAACTGCGGTTTAATGTGTTCTTTGAATGACCAGTGTCCTTGGGCTGCTAGAATAAAACGTTTTAAGTTTCAACACTTAAGGGATGGATGCTATGTGTATATATTAGTGTTGTTGAAGCAAAGTGTGAAAGGCTTAATGGAAACAGTGAGGATTTATGAAAAGGAAGAAAAAAGTGATTAAGGTGATTGATATGAAGACATGTAGCGGAATCAAAATAAGAAAGTGATCATTAAAGGAATGACTGATTATGTTTTTGATTCTTTTTCAGCCGTACACGTGGGAGTTGAAGCAGAATTAAGGCAATGAAAATAAATCAACAAGGGCCTACTTCAATCTGAATTTAATTTGGGAACGTGCACTTTCATGTCTTCTGAACCTCAGAAAAAAAAGCATCTGTTTTTGGGTGGATTCAAAAGATGCCTCTTTTAAACTAGTGATATGGTCGAGAAGAAATATACTTGTAATTCAGAGTAGTAACGTCAAGTCTTATCTGGCCGATTAAGGAACAGAAAGGAAGTACGTAGTCCCAAAATGAATACAGAGTGACTGCATTGTGTGAGTTTGGGTTTGGAAAGTGATCACAGTAGACTAGAGTCCCTACTTTTGATATGAAGAGAAAATAGTAACTAATCCCAGTTGCAACACATGATGCACACACAGGGACACTTTAAGGACTAAATTATGGTTCAACCAAAGTGTTTGCATGCTATCATGAAAATGTTTTCAATTCCCTCCTGTACATCTTGGATATGTGCTACAAAAAATATGTCTTTTTACTCAGGTTGGGAATCTTTGCTTGTCTCGCAATTCAATTCGATTCAATTTTTTTGGGTCTCCTATTACATTCAGAATCAATTTTCAATTAAAAAATGAATTTCGAATCAAAATAATTTGATTCAATTAAAAATGATTGCTGCTTCAATCTACAGTTGTGCAAAGAATCATCATACTGCCTGACTGCCGCTTTAGGGAGCGTCACACTTGGCCGCTCTCGGCAGGGCCCCATCATATTATGCAAGATATGTTGTAGTGCGGATTTAATAATGAATCTTGTGCAGATGTAATTATAATGCTTACCTTGTTCTTGTGCAGATGTAATGAAAATATATGCTATCTATCTATCTATCTATCTATCTATCTATCTATCTATCTATCTATCTATCTATCTATCTATCTATCTATCTATCTATCTATCTATCTATCTATCTATCTATCTATCTATCTATCCATCCATCCATCCATCCATCCATCCATCCATCCATCCATCCATATATACATCCAAGTACTACAGTCTGCTTTTCAAGGCAATAAGAAAGGGAGACATTTTTCTCTCTTTTTACAAGTATTGATTTGTAAGGAATATGATTTTTTTTTCGCAAAACAGCATGTGGACAACTGCTATTCATTGAAGCTACAGTAGTAACACATTGCATAGCTTTAAAAACATAAAATAAGACAAAACAAAACTAAAGTGCATCTGTATCATAAAAAAGGGCAGAACCTTTGTAGAGTTTGCATTTTCCCATCGTGCCCATATGGATTTTTTTCAGGCTACAGCGGTTTCCACCACAACCCCCAAAACATGAACCGTAGGTGAATTGGACACTCTTAATTGCTCTTAGGTGTGTTTCTGAGTGTGAGAGGTTGTTTGTCTTTGTGTGCCCTGTGATCGGCTGACTACCAGTTCAGGGTGTCCTCTACTTACCCCTTGAATACAGCTGGGACAGGCACCAGCACGCTCGCGACACTAATAAAGATCGGCAGGTATGGAAAATTCATTGTCATTTCCTCAGACAATGCGATACCAAAATACTATGTGGAAAAACTGTTTCTCAAATGAAAAACATTATTATTTCTCTGTACGTTTATGACTAACAAGTTTCAAAAAATATTTTTTTTCACGTGCGCAGCTAAGTTGAGAGTATGGGGAACGCATGAAGCAAGTACCAGTCTGTGTAGCTCCAAGCACATTGGGAGCACTATCAGTCTCAATCAGCAGATCCGTGATGGTCAAAGCACCTTTTTTAGCAACGGAGTGAAGTGTTCATCATTTTCCACCACCTTATGAGGTCGTGGATCTTTGCTTTCAGTGAGTACCGGGCTGGTTGAATGCCCTCCATTGTTTTGTTTTTATGTGTCCTGCCACGCAAGCTTGACTTTTCAGAACGTCCAGCATGATGATGTCATGACACTAAACACCCCCAATGTAGTAAAGAAGCCAAAAAGAAGCGGATTGATTTTTTTTTTTTTTTTTTTTTTAATATAATATTGGGTTTTGGACATTATAATTAAATTTAAATCGTAGTAAATGAGTGCCGATCTTTATGTGAATCAATATTTTGGCACACCCCTATTATTTACCGATCCATTCTTTGTCTTGGTTTAGAACATGATTTGTATATTTCATAGCAACAAACATTCAGAATATCATTTGAATATTTTATAGTAATTGCTTTACCATCCTAAATGATCTGAGGACAGAGGTTGATACTATTATTACGACTACTATTACTTGCGCAACTAATAAGAAATATGAATAAGTAGAACAAAGTATACAATCAGACATACAGGACAGTGTATGTTAGGGTGGCTTTTGTGACCAACACTTGTTTTAACCTGTGGGGAATAAGTCGGTCGTGGGCACAGTTATGTTTTATTTGTTTGTACACTCAAGGATAATTAATGTAAATAATCCAAAATGATATTGGCGAGGCTGTAGCCAGTGAAAGGGAATTTCATATTATGACCTGCAGTATAAAACCAGCCCATGGTCTTGCGCGTGTGATATATTTGCATGTTTCTTAGGGAAGTGTTGTAATACGTCAGGCAGGGCAGTCAATATAATATTTTTTTCACATTGTGACATTAATAGATATTGCATGCTATTCCTGAAAAAATATGGGTCAAAGGCGAGCTGGCTCGGGTCAAAGGTTAGAGCCGTACATTTTTCACAGCATATTACAGAACCATAAACTTTTTCTGGATGATTGCAGCTTAGATTTACACTCCCTATGCTTTTACTGTCAGCAAAAAAGTTTAATAGTGCATGTGGTAAAGAAGATGACTTTGCCATCAATCTCCAGAGCCGGTGGCAGCGCACTACAGCTGCAGCTGATTGGAATGATAGAGAGTACAGTGAAAAGTGATTGAACTGAAATTGGAATTGGTACTAAGGCTTAGCAGCTGTGCTATATAACTATAATACTTTTCAAATGTTCCCCAAGATAAACTCCTTTTTTGCCACGTAGTATTTGTTGGAGAGAGGTGTAAGATAGCAAATAGCAGTTTCCTAGGTTATGGTTGGGCATATTTCAATAAATATTTGTCAGGCCTATAATACTGTGAATTCAAATCGAGTCTATTACACTTCTTTTATTTGTTCTCGCTGTGAGCCAAAGTCCATTTTTCAACTTATAAATCTTTCAGACCTCCAATGAAGATAAGATTGATAGTGAAAGCAATCAAACCAGCATGTGTGCCCTGCAATTTCAACAGTATGCAACCATTAATATTGATATACTTCTACATATATATAAATTAACCATACAGTATTTACAGTAGGACATCATTGCTTGAAATGCATACTTGCATATGACTTGACAATCTAAGATATTGATAAGGAATACTTTGACAAATTCAGTTAAATACATGGAAATATTTTATCTTTGTTGAAACTTAAACAAATATCACTGATTGAAATGCTTATATTACTGAAAGCAGGGAACTTCTATTGCCTAAATTGCTGGTGAACGTAAACTGTTATATGTCCGTATGACGTAGTTCAGACAGACAGCCCAAAATCAAATTGGTGCTACTGTGTTTTACAGATTTTTTTAGAGTTTGACTGGTCCTGTGACTTGTAAATATGAAATGTAGAGCTTGGACTGAAACCCCAAATCCCTGTTCCCAAATTGTAGCTTTCGGTCATTGGCAAATACTTTTGGTGCGTTAAGGCTGGTTACCTGAAGGTGACAGTAATGCACCAAAGGTATGTGCTAACTGCCTTACAAAACATAGCATAATTATGGAAACAGGGATGCTGCATATGCCCCCCCACCTTCACACACACACACACACACACACAAACACGCACACACTTTTTCAGAAAAACACATTAAATCTGAGATGGTTTGAAATGCTGTCTCAGGCAACTTGATGACATCATACAGCATTATTATAGCATAATAGACCAGAAAACAAGTCCAAAATGTTCTTTGTTTAAGTTGGGCTAGTGGTGGCCATATTCAATTTCAACAGCAAAATTCGACAAACACAGATCAGCAGATCACATTGTTTTTACGCCCTTGTTCATTACGCATGTCATGTTTGAATTGAACATGTCGAAAATGGATGTGATTGAACGTGTGGCGCACGAGTCACTATTTGTTCAGCAATGATCTCGTCAGTGCACGACAATCTGATTTTCATTTATTTAATAATGTTACATGAATGTGTAGCCAAAAGCAGTTAAATTTATTTACATGTGTTTGGTTATTATATACTTTGTATATTAATTTGGGGATTACATATATTGTTTTGTATTTATTATTTTGTTAGCACACTACAACATTATATTCTGTTTAAGAAGAAGAACATAATTTCAATGTTTGTTCCTATTTGAATGGCTTCGTCAGAGAGGTGCATTTGATAAGAGAAGAAAAAGTGTAAGTAGTGGACTGGAGTGAAAACATCCATGATGTAAATGATGTATAAAACAGCAGCTGAACACTGCCCTGCTGTTTAGGTTCATTTTAGCGAGGAAGATGACAGAAAAATACATACAACTAAAGATAAATGTAACTAAAGTTAGCTTGTTCATTAGTTTTTTTTAAGCATCCCTTTATTCATCATTTGCCAACAAAATGTAATGATGAGACATTTTGCTTTTTAAAGCAAGTCATTCGTCTGGAAAGTGTTCACTAAAAACAGCCACTCAAAATACTGCCTCTTTTATATTTTTTCATTTAACGTATTTTTCGGACTGTAAGCCGTCATTTTCCTTATGATTTGAACCCTCCAGTACGGCTTATCTGTGGGGTTTTTTTTTTGTTTGTTTTGCTTTTTTGCTTGCCACCAGCAAGTAAACGTGTGTATCTGAAAAACATGTATCAAAAACACACACACATGTGTGTGTGTATATATATATATATATATATATATATATATATATATATATATATATATATATATATATATATATATATATATATATATATATATATATATGTGTGTCTAAATTTAATAAGTGAATGTATAAAATTTTGGGTAAATTTGTGACATGTACATTTTACATGCAGTATATGCAATTTTATTAATGTATTTATAATTGATATGAATTATGTAGATTGTGTTATTATGTTCACTAAAATAAACCATCAAACAAAGGGAGACAAAAACAAAATGCTATTGAAGCATTGATTTCGATTTTGAACTGCTATTTAACAAACAGATCCATCCATCTATTCATTTTCTATAAATATGTTGGGACTAAACATGCAGGCATGTTCAGTCTGTTAACGAGAGGATGCTGCTGTTGGCAGACAATTACATAAAGAAAATAATAACTGAAAAAATTATAATCTTCATATACCATCTTTTTGCATAATAATCTGATGTTATTACCTGTGCCTTATAGTGCAGTGTGGCTTATCCGTGACAAAAATCATTTTTTGCTCATATTTTGCTGCTGCGGTTTATATACTGGTGCGCCTTATTGTCTGGAAAATGCGGTAGTGCTAATCATGAAATAAACACTGGAGTGAGTGATAACTTACAATTCAGGCCATACATGTTTTATTGATGGATCACTTAATATTGTGTTCTTCTAACATTATGTAAGGATTAGGTACATAGGCATGATGGAAATTGTTTCAAACATTGCTTCATTTTGACATATGGAGTAGTCTATAAAATAACCATTGAAAAATTTCTTATTTTCTATAGAACAGGAGCAGGCAACTCTGGTCCTAGAGAGCCGCTATCCTGCATGTATTCTTTGTCTCCTTTCTATAACCTGATTCAAATGATCAAGATCATGATCGGGCTTTTGTGGAGCTTGCTTATGAGCTCATTATTTGAATCCAGTGGGATGCGCTGAGAGTGACATCAAAAGCATGCAGGTATGCGGCACTCGAGGATTGTGGTTCCCTAACCCCACTTTAGAATTTGAATAATCGTAAACTTGTTGAACACTTTACACACATTGACTAGCACACAGCATCTGAAATATTTTGACAAAAAGTATCACACCTACCAAATCTAACATCGACTTGGTCCCATAATCTTGGCACCGTCACCGCTCCCCTCCACCTATAACCCTGTCTCTCTTCCCACTCCTCTCCATCCTTCCATCTGACTTTTTCTTTTCGCTTGCTCCAGTGCTAAAAAAAAGCACTTGCAATGCTGCTAATGTGCTAAGATGACACGCTCAAAAGAAATGAATGATTTGGGGTGTGGGGATGAATGCCTCCGGAGAGCAAAATTCCATCGTTGACAGTAAGAAGCCGTTCAAAACTTCAGATTTTATTTGTGATTTTATTTGTGAACATCACTAACAGACATCACTAACAACTGGCGACAACTTGCGACCTCTGATTGCCATCATACGATCCTTGCTAAAGTCTTCGGGTTTACCATTTGAAACCTCGCAGGCAGGTCAGTCGGTCAGCATTGTTGTGTAAATACAACACATCTAGAGAATGAAAGCAACAATTTATATTCTCTCAGCCTGAATAGCCTTTATCCTGAGTCCCGATTTGGACTAGTGATCAGAGATTGTGGGAATAAAGCATTATTGCAAGTACAGTAACAATCACCATTTGCTGAAACAAACCATCGAGGCAATAAGTACAAATATTTCGGTTAAACTCTCGGTAAAGCACATTACAGTGAGTTATAACATTGTTTGGACCAAATATCTTTCCTCAACATGTAAAGTTTTTTACGACCTAAAAAAAAAAAAATATCCATCCTGACATTTTTCTACACTGCTTGTCCTCATTAGGCTCACTGATGCCCATCCCTGCTGACTTTGGGCAAGAAGCAACTTACACCCTTGACTGTTGGCTAGTCAATCACGAGACATATGTTGACAAACAACACACTCAATCACATCTGTGTCTCATCTTTCTATAGGTTATGGCTGTGCTGTCATTGGTTGGGGTTTCAATCACTGTCAGAATATCCTTGAACATCATCATTATAGTAGAACCACCGCTGGATTGTGATGCCATGGAGTGTGTTGTATTTTTGGCAGATATCGCCAACAATCTGATATATTTCTTGTCATTGTCAAGTTATGACAGTGGTAAGAGTATTTGGCCCAAATATCTTGTGCAACAATGGCAAAATATTTAAGAATGACTGCTGCTTTTGATATAAAGCCACAAAGCAATAGAATCAAAATACTGTTGTTCATTACTTATTTACCAGCATTTATTTATGTATTTTCACCTAAAGGTAGAAACTCAATGGAGAGTTGTTATAACAAAATTCTTTGTCATCTGGTTCTACACAGAGAAGCTGCCATTTTAAAGGATGTCAAGGCTGCCTAAATGCACAAAAGCCAGCAAAGTTGTTTCCATTAGATGCTCAGTGTCATAATGATAAATGTATCACTTTGGAATTCCTCTCCTATGTATTAAAATTCAGAGAATGTATTATTACAATACAACAAATTACTTAAATGTCCCTTGGACAATACTGTACTGGTAACGAAAAGGATAGGGCAATAAATTTCAACATTTATGCATTTTATAATATTTTAATCAAATGCATTTTTAGTGTTGTTAGCACGTCCGCCTCACAGTGCAAAGGTCAGGGATGGGTTTTCTCCAGGAACTCCGCTTTCCTCCCACATTGTTGTAAACATGTATGGTAGGTACATCGGAAACTCCAAATTCCTTTTTTGGTGTGTTTGTGAGTAAGAATAGTTGTTTATCTCTGTATGCCCTGCAATTGGATGGCAACCAGTTCAGTGTGTGCCTCGCCGATTGCCCAAAGACAGCTGGGATTGGCTCCATCATGTCTGCGACCTAGTGGGAATAAGCGGCAAAGGAAATCCAAGCCATCGATGGATGGATGAACATTGTGGTATGCAGGTTCAGAAACAGTTCTGGATAACCAATATTTTGGTTTCCTCATTAGCTATGAGAAGGACCTCAATTTCAGCTCATTGGTCTTTCAGTTTCATTAAGGGATGTTAGTCTTTAATGTACAAATGTTTTGAATATACATTTTATACATCTAAATAAATGATATAAATTCTTTAAATCCAGTTGTGTTAACACATCACACAAATGAGCAAGAGGACACCCACCTTGTTCTGTTCATTTAATGATGAATGTTCCCGAACTTAACATGATATTACAACAAGTCAGAACATTGAAAAACATGGATTCAGCAGGCATAAATATCCTGACTTGGTGTCTGTATTACAGAAAAACGTGAAATCTGTACAATGAAATTATATACAATATTAGTCTACAGCAGTGTTTCTCAACTATATTTTGCCAGGCCCCCCCAGAAAAGAGAAAACTTTTTGCCCCCCTCCCCGTCGATGCACTGACTATAAATAAGATTATAATTGTTTAGGTATACCTACACCTGTATCTTTTCTAACATTAACAACAGAAAAACGAAATATAAATAAACTTTCAACAACTGTTAATTATTTTTATCGCGTTTATACGGGTTACAGCTTAGTCTAATGCGGAAAAAAGAAGCAAGTGCACCAAAGTGCCTGAAACTAAATGAAAATGATGAAAAAGATTACCTTATTGCAATTACATTCCACATGAAAAAAACAAAGCCTTTTTCCTGGGATCATCCACGCCCCCCCCCCCCCCCCCCCCCCCCAGGGGGGCCCGCCCCACTATTTGAGAAGCACTGGTCTACAGCAATATCTATAGCAATATATTGCTCATTTTCTTGTGTATTGCAGTAGACACGTTTTAGACTTTTATTTAACATCCCTTCATTTTCAAAATTCAAACAACCATTAGCATATTTTGAGTAACGTGACATGATTAACGGAAAGCATAAATTTTGCAAACAGAATGAAAGTCCTTCAGGGGGTACTTTGTAAAAAAATTGAAATACTTCTACCTATTTGGAAACATGTGATAAATAAGAGTTTCAGACCTCTCCCTGAACTCCCTTTCTTCCTTTCCCTCTCTTTTCATTTATTTCCTTCCCAACGGATTACTCGTTAACTAGAAGACATTTATGGCATTCCTTCAGTAATACTAGGGAGGAGTTTATACATGCTGGTGCTAATTTCCAAGTGCCCAACTTCCTTTTTCTCTTCCTGCAGTTACAGCTCAGGTAAAGAGTTATCGCCTGAGAGGTCATCTTTGACCTCATTTGTGTGCGTGCGTGCACAAGAGAGTGTGTGCATGAACGTTTATTATGAGAGAAGAAAGAGCCACAGTGCTGCCGAGAAACCAGGGAGCCGCATTTTTTGGAGCTTATTGAATAAGTTGTTGATTATAGCTGGAGCCAGTGACTGCAGAGTGTGTGCTTTCTCCTCGTGGTAGTTAATGTAATTGAATGCAGCTGTCAGGCATTTCTGCACGAACCTTTGTGACTTACTAAGGTCCAATGTTATTGCGTGTTTGGTTAAGACGTGCTTACATAGGGGAACAGAATAAGAACAGGACATTTGTGTTTTATGCCAGTAAGTGATCGTGCGGGTTAAGTAAAACAAACGGCGTGGTCCAAACCCCATATATGCTGACCCCACTTGGTTGCCGTGCCGGTATGGGGCTCCACATGCTTGCCAGCTCCAACAGCAGTGAACAACTGGATAGCAGCTGTGCTGGCACCAAACTGGCTGAGAAAAGGAGTGCAGGATACCAAACCATAAAAGTGTTTAGGATCTTTGTGGTTAAACAGCACCCGGAAAAAAATGCTTGTCATTCATATTGCTTGAAGAAAATATGTTTTTTTTAAAAATGCATATTTTTAAAAGCCATGCATAATCCAATGCTTTGTTAATCCAGAGTGTGCGCAATACTATTGATGCTTTCTTTTTAAGTGACCTACAAAACAAACAAACCTGCGGTCACTTCTATGTAATAGGTCAGCAATTTGTGATATGTGAGAATCAAGTCCGATATTCTTTGCTCACATCAGTCAATCAATTGTTCCTGTTATTTACCTTAACTCATAAAGAGATTGGCTGTGGCGAGAAAAAAAAAAAAAACAGAAAAAGACTCATGACAGAGTGATCATTCAATTGCAGTTTATTTTAATAGGGTCCAGGTGAGTAGGAAGCATTTGTCAGAGGTTATTTTGAGAGTTGCAATGATCCTTTATTCAATGGGTAAGCAATTTGTCTGTACATTAGTTCAGCCATCATGCATTTCATTTATATCCAAATTTTCCTACCCTTCTACTGACCACTAAAAGCTTTATGACACATTTACATAAACACAGACATTCTTTCTGCAATGAATCAAGTTTCATTGGAGGTCAGGCGTTTAATGTTAATTATACATTGAGATGGGGTGGGGCTAGCTAGAGCCACAGCCGCCCCTTGGATTTGATTGTTGTATACAGTACTTTTTTTTTTTTTTTAAAGGTATGAGTCATTTATATTTAGCAGAAGCCGCAATTAGAGCAAAATTGCCATTTGTTTATTGGCAGCTTGTAAGTACGAATGAATTGGTTCTCATCACAATAAAATTTAATTTAAATTAAAACACTTCCTTAGAATTATTTGGTAATATTTTCAAGATGCAAGAGTGTTATTGTATTGAAATTCTTATTCTATTCACGTCCCTGAGCAGTCTACATTTCACAATCGAGCAAATAATGAAGTAGGCAATAAAACAGAAAAAAAACAGTAATTGAGCAATAAGGGCAGTAATAATGAAGCACTAATAGATTAAAATACTCACATTCTGAGCATTTAATGGAGTAGATGGAGTGGAACAAACCATATACATATGGGAATGATATCATGTAGTGCAAAATATTCTGCATTTGCACTTCATTGGCTCGTTTATACAGTATTATTCTTATTATTCTTATTATTCTTGTGAAATATCAATCAGATTAAAAATAAATGAGAAGTATTGTGGGCTGTAATAAAAAAATATGATTCGGTACCTATATCGATAGATCTCAAAATGGCATGATTTGGTGATTTGATGCGTCCATCTTCTAAAAAAGATATAGTACGGTAGTACTACGATATTACGGTGGAAACCAGTTTATGCTACACTCCTAGCAAAGACACGTCCTTGCTTTACAGTATAAATATCCAGGATATAACTTGCATTGCGGAGAATGCTCATACCTCTAAATCCATCACATTCAGGAGACACCCAAGAGTGAATGTTCAACCATAAAGATTGCTTCGTCAGAACAGGCCAATTTCTAGGGATTTGTAGATAGGCTGTAAATATAATACCAATGTGTGGCCAGCCCAATTGTACTGATTTGTGGGTAGAAAAAAAAGGGACATTTACTTACGACAGTGATGTGTAGGTGTGCGTATTTGTGTGATAGGCAATTCATCCATCCATTTTCAATCAGACAGCAATAATTGCAGAGCACTGCTCAGAAACGTGATGGCGACAAGAGAAGAAGCCGCAAACACTTAAATGGAGCGGCATATAGCAATTAAGATGATTCAGGAAAATGGAGGTGGCTGAATGAAAGGGGGCCAAGGCTAAAATGAGCAGTAGGCAGCCTGTGAAGCGTGTGATGATCAGAAGAAACCAGAAGAGGGTTAAATGGCAGAACTGAGAGCGGTGGCAAGTGACGTGAAAGCGGTTGGAGAAAAAGAATGTGGCATTGACGGAGGTAGGGGGATGATTTGGAAAAAAATGATTAGTTGAGAAAAAGAGCGCTCCAAGGGGCTGTGAAGATGTGCAAAAATCTGAGAAACTGCTTCGAGTTCCCATGAACTCTGAGTCCCTTGAGATCTCAGCACGGGGGGTGAACTGTAGAGTGCACCACTTCCTGTAGATCTTTAAATAGACACAGATGGAAACTCCCATGTAGAAAGACAAGTTAAATACATCAGCAGATGCAAATTGGCCAAGAGTCTCCTCTTCACAAGCATCACAAGAAGCTGTGTTTAGCTACTTGGTTACTCATTGGAAATGAAGATTTTTTCACTTTTATCATAATGCTAATGGAGCTAATTTGTTCCACTGAGGGAAGTGTTTCTTAACCACAAGCACAGCGCTGCAGGAACAGTTCGATTAATGCAATGAACCGCTCAGCAAAAACAAGAATACTAAAGAGGTTGTCGTTTGGGGACTGCTAATTAGTGCAAACTGTCACTGCTAGTGTTTGCTTTCAAATATTTCACATTAATTGTTTGCATGACATATTGTAAAACTATAATATGGCTGTACTGTTGAAACAACAAAGCTTCATATTTCCGTAAAATCTTTGATACAAAACTTTGCTGGAGTAACGTTTCGTATTTTCTGATGCCTCGCAAGCGCTGTTCTTAATTTTTATCCCAGCCCTTGGTAACTTCTTGAGAAAAGCTATTCAATAATACAAGAAAAATGAGTTGAGCTTTTCTTCTTAGCTGTGGCTTGGACTTTTTCCCTCTTACTCAAATTTACTTATCCCATTTCCCGATATAGCGTCAATGATTTTTGGCAGACTAAGAAAGGAGTGTGTTTATTTCTCCCAAGGACATACTAGGAGGAAGAGAAGCTGATGGTTTGGTGTGTTTGTGTATTTGCAGCTGAGTGGGTGGGGATGAGAGGGAGAAAAATATGCTTCTGAGTGTGTGTGTGTGTGTGTGTGTGTGTGTGTGTGTGTGTGTGTGTATCTAATAGTAAAAAAGGGTCATGGGACTTCCTGGCTGCCTTGTCTCACATGTTAGAAAAGCTTGAGTTTTTCCCATGCCTTGGAAAAGTGAATATTGGAATCAGCTTTTTAATGTGATCCAGTATTAAAGTCTTGACAAGAAAGAAAGAAAAAAGTTTTCTTTCGCTTTTTATATAGGCGTGTAGATTTCTCAAAGTGAATACTTATTGAATCATAACAAGGGCTGTTAAATCGTTAACATTAGAGATTCATTTACAATTCATGAAGCATTCTTAAAAAAAATCACTCTGCTCATTCAGTACTATTTAGTTCTTGTGGCAGCTGAACTCAGCTAACATTGAAACCAAACTATGAGGTAAGGCAGGGGCACAAAGACAGACAAAGATAGGCGTTTATATGGTTTTACTTTAAAAAGTTGCTCAATTTCTCATTGGAAAACAAAAACATCTGCACACTTTCCAAGCCAAGTTCAATTACTGAATTAGTTCAGTGTCATTTTTGATGTATAATTCAGAACAAAGCAATCTGCTCAAATAACCTCTATGGGGTTGTATTGTTTTGTGAAACTGATTGGCAGATGCAAAACTATGAGTGCAAATAATTTAGACTTTTTTTTTGGATGAGATGACAGTCAAAATAAATCCGTAATGATGAGTCAGATTCAATAGTTTTCCTCATCCTATGTACTGTACGGGAGAAAAACTCAGCAATAATCGACGCGTTCAGTAAGGACTATGGGGAGGTGTAGAGAATCATTTACTTGAGCACCATACAAAACACAGATTAATATATGAGACAAGTATAGAAAGGCAACCATGCAGATAGAAATCTGTTGAAATCGCACAACTGAGAAGGTTTGGTCCACTCACTGTGGCAATGATAAATCAGAGCCCGAAGCTCAATGAATGTCAAGCAATAATAATAACCTAAGCAATAAAAGCGATACCATCCATTGAAGAATTCGGGCTCATACACCTCTGAATAATTCCCTCTCATTTAACCCAGAATACATCAAACTAAAACCTTTCTCCAGCTCTATCTATCAATAAAACGCTCCGGTGCACCTCAATGTCCTCACAGCGCCAGCCCATACGGCAACCAGACTTTTGCCCTCAGGGGCCCTGCAAAACAAAAGACTCTTATTTTCAGTTGAAGGCCTTTCACTTTGGATGTTTGAACTCACTCTGAACATTTCCTCAATGGCCACTGAAAAGCCACCAGAGGCATCCCATAGCCAACGTGCCCTATTTTTAGTTCCCTTTATGACTGTCACTGCAGCCAAAGTTTACAAAGTGAGCGATAAGACATCGAGCTGCTCATGAGATGCAAGTGCCTCACCTCCAACTTTTAAACCCTTGTTATCATCAAATCTGCAGTTTGCACTGCTTAAATTGCGTAAGTAGATCAACAGCTAATCCTATGGGCTTGCACTGCTTAGTAGCTCATCGCTGTCTGGGTACTAAAGAGGGCATGCATGCTGAAGTTTTCAGATGTGGACAAAGAATTGTGAGTTGATTAGCTATTGTTTTCCCAGGAAAGCACAGAGGGCTTGATAGTGCGGCGCAAGAGTGATGCAACCTTTCGAAATAGCCATCTTCTTTGGTGTTTATGCTTCACCGTCTGCACACAAACTTGTGTACGGGCTGTATATTTACATGAGCAAATCAAACAGAGCATGCTTGTAGTGCTGCGGCACCTCAGAAAGCATACGCTCGGCCTTTAAATGTAGCACACATAAGACTCTCATTGCAGCTGAAGATGCTAAATAAGAGTGTTGCGTGTCAGAAGTGTGCACCATTTTGACAGAATACACATCACACACCTCCTCTAGCCTACATATCAGTTTTAATTAGCCTCAAGCTCTGGGTGCTTTTGATATCAGAGTGCCAAAATGTTTTGTTTTCTCTGCTATTGGAAACGCTCTCTGCTTTTTATTTCCCTTTAATTGCCAAGCCTTATTTTAAGGACAAATAATGGTGTGTTTTTTTTTGTTTTGTTTTCACTGTTTCATCTTAACTGATAAACACACAAACATTCTAGAAGGTCCTATATCAGATGGCTACATACAGTAGATGTCATTCTGCTTTAAAGATAGTCATATCAAACATTTTCTTTGAAACAGTATTATCTATTTTCAGTCATTAAGTTAAACATGGGTATTCTGAATAATGTTCTATTTCTGTATTAACAGCCCTGTACTGTGATATGTGCAAGTGGGGGCAAACAGAATAGCAACTTTGGACATTCACTTAAAAATACTATACTTGCTAGAAAACACAATAAAAAAGGCTCCACATATACTTTTGTCATTGTTGTTGTGGCTTGCAAGAAACTTGATTACACATTGTTTGTTGTGATAGTTTTGTGTCTTTTGCAAACTATCCATTCCTTCCTTTTTATGTGAACAATGGAAGCCGGTTTCTGGTTGGAAGACGACTTTGTTTTTGTTTTTTTTCTCTTGTCCTTTTTCTGTGAAAGTTTCATATGACTGGTCAGGATGTGTGTAGGCGTCTGCCTGTCCATGCTCATAGTTTCCGCAACAGACGTCCACAGACTTTGGACGTAGACCACAACTGCACTTTCGTTTCTATTCATACTACGTTTCATCAGGGTTCAAGTGTTCTGTGCATGCGCATCAAACAAGAATCGGACCAAGGCTGGAGAATCTGATGGAGAAAACTAATCTTGCTCTTCCTATATACCAATACATTTTGGGATAATGATGTTGATACTGGTGGATTTCCTCACACAAGTGCAAGGCAAAGCAAGCATTCATTGTTTTGTTTTTTTTTTTGTTTTGTTTTGTTTTGTTTTCTTGGCTTTGGCACAGGCTAGCTCACTGTACTGAGATGCATTCCGTCAGTCACAAAATTGGGTTGCAAGTGGTCAACCACAGAATGGTATGTGTGGACTCTTTCAGGGGTGGATGACGATATTTATGTTACGTTGACTCGCAGAATCAAGAAAGTATGACTTCAGTTTCAAAGCAGAAAAAACCCGCAAGGAAGCCTCACTTGTGTGAGCAAACTACTTTTAATGTTGCCGCTAGTATATCCGTTCAACATACACCCCCTCGAAAAATATAAACACATTTTATACTAATCTGTTAATCAACAAAATACTACAATTTCAATTTTAGTTTGAATAATTTTACTTATTTGAGGATAAATAAGGATAACATCCTGCCAATGTCTCTTGGCTTTTTTGCTGGTCTACTCTAATCTGGTGAGACTGTCCAGACAAATATTGACATTTTAAACAAATTTCAATTATGCTCCATTTGCTAAAACTGAATGAATTACTAATATGCTGAAAGGAATTGGTTCAAAGAAAGTGTGGCCAGAAAGAGTAACTGGATAAAAGATGCGATCCCAGGATAAAAGATCTGAGCACACCGATCCTCAGGCAGCTCATTCTAACTGAAGCCATAGATAAAAGAATAAAAGTCTCTTTTGAACAGAAAGGAGATGATCCAAAGGACCTGAAAGGTCAAGGTGGCACAATTATTTTTGTTGAGCATAGTAATAATAAAACAATCATTGTCATTGTTGTAAGAAATGGACCCCCATTTATCTTTTAATTACATTTCATGACTGAAATTAAAATGGTTTATGACCATGCTGATTTCATTTCTTTTCAAAATGTTTTGTATCACATTGATTTGTTGGGAAATGTTCTTTATAATGTGCTAAAACGCAGATGAACGTTTTTATGTACACTGTGTGCGTCTGTGTGCTTGATATTGCTGGAGTGTGTTTGTGTTCACAGTTGGGTTAAAAGCAACTAACGTATTCCTTAGCGAATAATAAACAAACCTTGCAAATTAGTGGTCCCAATACCTCAAAACATCTCTAATTAGCAACTGTAAAAACCATTAAGTTGCTGCAGAGCTGCAGTAGAGCTGTTATTTCACTGTTAAATCATGTAGTGTGAAAATGTGTCAGTACCACTGTTTATAACATTTTGTCACTGTTAAAGTGAAAGAAAAATTTGACATTATATGAAACCATGCCTAAAAATCATGGAAAATGAAACCATTCTCAACAATAGTGTTGGTTCTTCATGAACCTTTGAGTAAAGAAAAGTCCCTCAAAATACAAGTTCTTGTACTTTAAAAAAAATGTGTTTGAAAACAACATTTTATTAAAAAAAAAAAAAAATGGGATTTGTGGTACATTTCAATTCATATTATACTTTGAGTATTTAAGTGGTGAGATGTTAAATATTGTCTTATAAATAATGTGTGTATGGCTTATTAGCCACTAGTGCAATGGAGGGCTACTAGGCTGATGGATAGGCTTGAGTGCAACACACTTGTAGTAGGTGGCGGCAGGCACCTAACCCTTGTTTGCAATCTTCCATGAATTGAAAAGGAGAAAGAGCTCAATTGAGTACACACGAGAAATACGCGATGGCTCCATTACTTGTAAATCTTCTTTTAAATTTTGGTTTCTTAATTGATGAAACGGAAGGCAACGCATTGACTGATAAGACAAAGACAGTTTGTAAACTCTAAAAAAAAAAAAAAAAAAAAAAAAGAAATATGCCATACACTGCATCCAACACAAACTGTATGCAAATGTATTTGCAGTACTACCACCAAAACCTGAAGCGAGCCAGCTCTTCAAAAAGGCCTTCTAACAGGCAAGCAAAAAAAAAGAAACACTTTTCATCACCACTGGACCCACCAAGTGCGAGAGCTACCAAAACAACAAGGGATATTAGTATGTAGAGTATATCACTATGAAGCCATTTTTGACAGCGAGAGGCAGTGAATTTTGACGGCTAATTCATATATAAATCATTTTGAAATTGGAAAATTTATATCAGCAGTTGTTTTCTTATTTTGAAAACATCACAAAAATCTGGTCTTATCATGTGAGACAGCTCGTATCGTGGGCCGATTAAGTGTGTTCAGTATTTTTGGAGCAGTGTCAAACACTGCTCAATATTGTCATATGGAACAAAAATAAATAAATAAACAACTCTTTACAAAGACTTGTTTCTCATTACTGCTCTCCCTGGTGAGAAACTGGGTGTGTCCCAAAAATTCGATCTAACTGGTTGTTAACTGGTTGTTGTAAATTACAAAACAGTTAATAAAAAACACTTTAAGAAATTACATTGCAACCACTAAACAGCTCACAATGGATTAAATGCATTTTCAATAATTAAAACCACACTCACGAGTCAACTCTCCATGAGAAATCTGCAACGCGATTTACTGACCAAAGGAAAATGGACGCTACCTTGTCAAGCATCTTTCTTATGTCCACACAATTTATATGTGTGTCCCAAAAAGTCAGATTGTGTCATCTCAATCTTGTGGCACACTCATCTCTCAGCTTGGAGCTAACGTTACATGACATACATTTGAGCACATACTGCCTGCTAGCTTTAGCCCCATAATGCTTTATGATGCATTATATCAAGCTTGTGTAACACAAAATGCAGAGCAGCTGGGAATTTTAAATTACAACTGAGCTTTTCTGTAAATTGTAGCATCCATGGATGATGGCATTGTTCCAAGTGTATGTATGGCTAGTGACCTTTCTAACCTGTGGTGGAAAAGGACCACAAGACGATCATAAAGTGTCAGTTCATTTAGTGAGTGAAGGAAGTCTTAGGGATGCCAAGTGTGCCATCAGGTACTGTTTAATACATGTCCCCCTGAACCCCCCCCCCCCCCCCCCCCCAAAAAAAAAAAAATCAGGAAAACTACAATGGCGAAAACAGTTTACCGCTGTATTTCTAAAATTATAGGCTACATTGTAATCATTCTTTGCAAATGTTTTAAGAAATATCATCAACTTGTATAATGTGTGTGGAAATAAACCCATGTCCACATGATAGGGTCTTTAAGAAGTTTCTTCTATGGAGGATCTCGCAGGGGTTTCCCTCCTCTACTCCAGTCAACCAGCTTTCAGTTCGCCAATTGAACTGAAGACGGATGCAGCCGAAAGGCTGTGCCAGGGTGTGTTTAACTGAAACAGATCAGTCTCTGCCTGCTAGAATATATTAAGCCGTTCCGCTTCCATTATCCTTAGCAGCATTACTGCGATTGGGGGCCCGTTGCCTTATTTGCTTTTATGCACGTTACCTTGCCACACAATGAGCACATTCTTGATACTTTATTTGGTGCATTTGGTGCATCTGATCAATTAATATATACAGAAGTATAGCTTGGCCTGCGTTATCTGAATGAGAGTGATATTTCAACATCATGCTCTAATATAGCTCGAAACCATGGCTAGCTTTCCCCCCGTTTCACTTTGTATTCATCCCTAATTGATTTATACCGTGCGCTCTCAGCATCACATTGCTGTGGCCATTTCCTCGTTCTTATGATCATCTGCATTCGGCCTCTGGATTTAGGACAGCGCCCTGGGTGGTTTTAAAGACACCAAAACCTTAAAATGCATGAAGCTCTCCCTCTCTCCTATCAGGCAAAGCTTGTGGAGATCTGCCAGTCTGTCATCCTGTGTGTCACCCTCCTCTGTCATTATCATCATTGCCTCTTAGCCACAAAAAAGTATGTGTATGATTTTATGCATGAGGAGCCTGCGTGTGCACTTATTCGTCAGCGCAGTGTATGTCGTACCCCACTTGCTGACAGATGGGAACCTCAGGCACATCGCTGGAGGTCTCTCTTTGAAGCATCCATCCTTGCACCCCTCCTCCTCTATCATATTCTCCCGCTTCCTCCTTGCCGTTCATTCCTTGTGCTCGCCCACCAAGCGGAAGAAAAACAAAGCAACTTCAATCTCACGCAGGCGGCCCCGGGAACCAGGCTGCGGGCACTAGAAGCCGTCCTCTGTTACTACGGGGAGACAGAGCCAACCCTGTGTTTGACATAATAAGACAAAGTGAGATGTTAAGGAAGCGCAGATGCAATATTCATGTGAAAATTACAAGGCTGGCAGCAACGCAACCGGGCATGGTGGTATTTAGGAATATGTTAGCATTTTGAATACCTAAGAACGCTGAGGTATTTTGTCTCCGCCGTGATGCTGTGTTGATGGATGCCCGCCACCGTTTGGAGTTCATTTTTTTTATTCTGGAACAATTATAAGCTTGCAATATCAAATGTAATATGACTTGTTTTGATTCCATTTGAATACCTGATTATACGGCTTTTATCAGGGAACCGCAAGCAAATTATTTCAAGTGATTCATACAACCCACTGTTCAATATTCTGTACAGTACTCAGATTGGAAAAAAATGCACTCGTTCCCCAAAGGGAAAAAAAAATATTATTCACTTTGCAAAATAGTGACATCCAAAACATAATCCTTTCCAGAATTACGATCAATGTAGTAATAAATCTTGAAACTATGCTTCCATGTTTGGAAAACAGTCACTTTCAACGTTAACTTCTACATGCAGGATCATAAACCATTGCATAGCCGTAAGAATGATATTTGTAATGCGGTGCTGTTGATAATGAGCATTTCTGACATTTGGATGGATGGACGGTGGGAGTGATGGAGGGATAGCTAGACGGATGTTGTAAAGCAGGGATCACCAGCCTTTTTAAGAAACTGATGGCTACCGATAGTCTACCAGTTTGATACACACTTCTGAAATGACGAATTTGCTCAAAGTCAGATTGCTGTTGTGATAGGTTACTTGATGTTATATCCTTTTATGTTAACACACCAATCATGTTTATTATATCTTGCAATAATTACGAAACGGTGTTGGTAAATAATTGAATAAAGGGTAATGTATATAGTTATAAAATTCTTAGAAAATCACAACATTAGGTGACTTGTAAGCCATTTGCCAAACAGGCACGCACGCTACTCATGTGATCCTTGGGGCCTACCTGGTGACCGCCGTTGTAAATCTTTCCTCCATAATGCTTTTTGGCCAGCCTAAAAGCAAATCTGCAGCAACATCTGTCAGATAACAGTAACACCAATAATTGGAGATGTGAAGTGCACATGGAAATCAATTACATGTATTTCCAAGAAATTCAAAGTGCATTTCAATTTAATAACCCTAATTATTGATGAATTACCTCCAGGAAGTATAGGGCTGAAACACAAAAGAGCACATTTTCCTGGGCTTGAGTGCATAAAATAATGAAGCAAGCATCGACTTAAGGCACAAACGTGGTTATTTCTTGCTTGGCGCCACACAGCCCACACGCTGAACAGCACATTTGTCGTTAAATACCAGGGAGATGATTGAATTGCTTTGATTTTTAAAGATCAAACGGACAAGTACTAATTGAGGCACCCAAGTGAGACTTGACAAAACTGAGCTTCCAATAATAAGCTTGGATTCACTTTGCAGAAGCATGGTGATAAATGGCACAAATAGAAAGATAACATTAAAAAAAAAATTGTGTAAATTGGGTAGAATTAAGTTTATTTCAGAGTGGTCATTAAAATGTCTGCTCTAATGCACAGCATAACTGTGAAGTTAATGAGGTTGTTCGACACAATGTCTAAATACATGCTGGCTGACTGAAACATAAAATGCAATTTTAAATAGTGGCAAATTTAAAATGCATGCAATATTCACGACCAAATCTTTAAAATCAAAAAAGGCACTTCCCTTGGCCAAATCCCACACTTTTGTGAATCTTAAGAAAACATCTGTTCACATTTGTCAATTCATATCATTCATCTGATCATTATCCATTAATCATGATGAAGCTCATACCGGTGAGTGAGCTCATCCCAATGAATTTGGGCAAAAGCGCATCCAAACTCACTTCTCTGGAAATTTAGAGTTGGGGATAACATACAAACCCCACATGTGAAGATAGGACCCCTGATTGAAAAGCCATGACTTCTGAACATAGACACTTATCTTCACGAGGGTTGTGGGTGCGCTGGATGTGGTTGGGACTGATTATCGGAAGTCAAACAGGGCGATAACCAATATTAAAAGCTATACTTCATTTCGAGGAATCAAAATTTATTTGCAGTAAACACAATTCCATTGCTTGGGATCTCCCATGATCACAGAAAACTTCCATGGTTTACGCACACTCAGGAACATACACACATGCATACTTTTCTTTCACCATCCCCTCAAGATGCTTCCTTGCAAACCACTCTTAATTTTACTCAACGTCTGTCAGTGTGATCAATCAGTGTTGAAAGAAAGAATGTTCTTTTAAGTGAAAATGCGGGCAATGACGTTGCCAATTAACAGCTAACCCCACTGTTTAGCAGCCAAGTTAGCCTTGAAAGCAAGCCTGGATTCAAGACATGGTAATGCGACTTTAGATATATAGCACATTAACGTTGAAACATGTAATCTCTCCTGGTGCGCACTGTGCCTGCGTGTGTGTAATCAATGCCATATGTGGCTTTCAAAACTGATTGGCTCTGGCTCTTGCACAACTAACCAATCAGATGCTGCTATGGGTGGGACAGTGCTGGAAACAGGCTCCATTTCAGTCAGTCAGAGGAGTGCATGATCAGAAGCAGTTTATTGGCCATAAGATTAGTAAAATTAAGTTGATGCCAATATGCACCAGGTGCCGAATGATATTTGGTCTATCCCTGCAGAAAAAACACACTTGGTGTGCTGGAGAATATATTTTTTTTCCATTTATGTCTGTATTTTTGCATTTATAATAATTTAGACATTTACATTTAGCGATGACTTATGACACATATGTGAATAAATGTGTATAAATTGTGTAATATATTCAGTGTTAATTACCTATTAGTATGGATAAAATATAAAATGAGGTCCAGTCAGTTATCAATCCATCTTAATATCAATATCTTAACCACTAATTCTCACAATATCACTTATCTAGCAAAATATCCTTTGGATATAAATGACGTTTCATTTATATTTAATTTAAATGCTTCCAAGTATAATTTTCAGGACACTATGAATGAAAATCAAACATTACTCAAAAGATGTTCCTATATGCCAACATTTACATGTATGAAGGCTACAATGCATCCAGTAGAATGCCGTTGAAACATTTTTCACTTGAGGACCAATTATTTGCCAACACACTGAACTGAAATCAATGTAACAAATATACATTGAGCAAATAAACTGAATGATTCAAAAACCGAACTTTGCTGTTTGCTGATTTCCATTTTCAGATGAGACAATGTTAAAATTAGAATGATGCCCTTTTTTTTTTTTTTTTTGCTGGATTGCTCACCATCTGCACTGGACACTTCACATCAGCCACATCAGCCATCTTTGTCTGCACTTATCAGTGCAGCTGTTTCCGTGGACACATTGTCCGTAGTTAAAAAAATGAGAAAATAGGTCCTAATGTCTCAGTGTTATATCCCTTGAGTTCTGAGCTTAACTGAGACCTGCATCTATCATCTCCGAGGCAGAGGTCCGCTTAGGTAGGTGTGTGTGTGCGCTTGCGTGTGTGTGTGTGTGTGTGTGTGTATGTGTGCATGTGTTCATCTCTTCAGCAGAATCCATCCAACTGGAGGACAACTTTGGAAAAGATAATCCAGTTCTGCCACCCTCACTCACACCGGGAGCTAAAGCTTCATTACGATCAACAGCTGGAGAGACACCTTGCTCCATCCATCATGACGCTGTCAAGGATTCACACGTAAGCTCTTGTAAAACCATCACACATGCACTCAACGACTGAGATCAGAACACCACTGATGTTTTCAAGCTAATTAATTGATTCAGTGTGGTGATTTGATGTAATAATCTTGAAATAACTGCTTGTTACAACAAATAGGAATATGAGATTTATTTTTGAAGTCATTTGTATTTGACAACAACTGCTCTACACACATATAATCATATATACAAATATAAGACAATAACATTGCATCCATTCATTTCTCTACCTCTGTATCCTCACTAGGGTAGAAAGTGAGTGGAGCCTATTCAATACTGTATGAAATTTGGCAAGAGGCTGAATACACCCTGAACTGATCACCAGCTGATTACAGGCCACAATAATTCAGTCGTAGATAAATTAGCATTCAAACCCATGGACAATTATATAGTCTTTCAAAAGAATATCTGAACTCCACACAAATAATAACCATGACCGTTCCTGGACACAGACACAAATGCCACAAATAATTCTCAGTAAATACAGAATTATTACATAGGTGTCAAAATCCAGTCCTCGATGGCCGGTACCCGGCATGTTTTCATACCTTCTCTCTTAAACACACCTGATTCAAATGATTTAAATAATTTTCAAGCACCTGCATAGCTTGCTAATAAGCTATCCATTTGAATCTTGTGTGTTGGGGAGAGGAAACCAGAAAATATGCAGGATACCAGCCCTCGAGGACAGGAATTCGACACCTGTCATTCAATAGTTTGAGCAAATGAATTTTGCCCTTATGATTTCTTTTCTCAGTTGACCATCATAAATACTGACATAAAATTCCAATACTACTGCAAAACAATGGGCCTATTGTTTATGAAGAAATTGCTGTGACTTCAAACTTCACTAAGAAACACCAGCAAATTGGTATCGCTAAAGCATTTGGACACTGATTAACGATGAAAAAATGAAATGAAAAATACATTAAATAAAAAAATCTTTATTTTTCACATTTCTGCATGAAAAATACCATTATTATCTTTTATTATACTTTATTATTATGTCTATTGTGTGAAATGTAAGTCTGCTCAGGGAAGTGAACAGAATACGAATTTCATTGTGTAGTGTGACTATGCATATGACAATAAAACTCTTGAAGCTTGAATGCTTTCATTAAATCTCTATCAAAAGTGGCTGTGGTCGCTCGAAACAAGCACTGATTCTTGTAAAGAAAGTGGTGGGTGGGGATGGAGTCAGCTACCTGGAAATAAGCAAAAGAAATATAGAGCAAGTTAATCTTTTAAATGACTGGACAGAAAAAGACAAGTTTCACAGGAACGACATTCCAAAATAAACCAGTCAGAATTTACTTGATCTTTGATAGAGGACTTTTGACATAAAATAATTACTTTCTTCCTCTAATTAAAGTTGATGAACAATAAACATTTGTGTTTTTTAAATGTTTTATTTCTTCATAATAAAGTATTTATTAGTATTTATAATTGCAATATTGCATTCAAATAAGTATAACTTAGTTTTGGGGCTTAAATGTAGTAATTGTGTTTCTATTAATTTCAATTAATTTTGTAATTTGAAGTTCTACTACATTTTCATTTCAACATATGTAAATTCAATACTTACAAACTTACTGAATGTATAATATGACTCTGACTTCTCACCAAGAATTATGATTGCCTTATGAATGCATGATTGCCTTATGAATGCATTTGTCACAAAGCAGCAAATTGGCCGGGAGAAGAAAAACATAAAATACAAAACAAACAATGAAGCCTTCTGCAATACTCATGTTTTGTACAAAAGTGAATACCCTAAATGGCAAGAAAAAAAAAATCCCAAGTTTGTATTTTTATCAAATTTCTATATTCACAATACTCGGATGAATATTTGAAGACACTTAGCACATATCTTATATTTTACAACCGAATCACTATTTTTACAACCCTAGGCCATCTTTGAAGATACTTGGGCCTTTTTTTTTTTTTTCATGCCACGAGAGAGGTCGTAGTACAGGGTTGCTCAATGTGCCAGCTTGTTTGACATTGCGCTTCATGAAAAAAAAAAAATGAGGGAAAAAAAACGAGGTTCTTCGCTAAATCCAGACGCACCTATAGTATACTATTAATTTCACCCACAGGTCCTATGTTATCATTAATATTAAGTATACAGGTTGTCCTTAATTTATTCCTGTGAATTTAAAGTGTGAGCTAGTGGACCATTTTCGTGTTGATGTCAGACTACATCATTCTACATGAGCAAGCTTCTGTCATTTTCACTTCCAAGAGGACCAAGTTAATATTGTTTACCTTGCTCCCTATATTCTCAACGATTAGTGATACAATTACATTTACAGTATTTGGGTCATGCTTTGTTGATTAATCCATTGTACAGATATCTTACGTGGTTGTGGGCTTGTGTTTTAGTCACTTTTTTTTTGCAAAAAACAAAGGGTTTAAATAACCCTGGTTACATGTAGACAAGGCCGTAATCTCCCACCAGGAAGTCATGAGAGACGGCGTGCGTGCTAACTGCCAAAACTGTTACGGTAACCCAGCTGCAGTTTAACTAAATATCAAGGCAGTGATTTTCAAATAGTGGGGCGGGTGACGTGATGCCGGGGGGGGGGGGGATAACCCCAGGGAAAAGGCTTTGTTTTTGTTAGGTGTCATTGTAATTGTAATAAGATAAGAATGTTCATCTTTTTTTTCCAGCCGTTTTCATGTACTTGCTTATTTCTTTCCGTTTTAGACTAAGCTGTAACCCGTATAAACGCTGTAAAAAAATTAACAGCTGTTGAAAGTTGATTTATATTACTGTTCTCCCGATCTGTAAGATAGCCGAGATATCTTATAGAAGACACTCATTTCGACTGCTTGTATCCAGGATCTCTTTCGTTTGTTCACAACCCTCAGCTCATGACCTTAGGTGAGGGCAGAAACATAGATCGACCGGTAAATATAGATCTTTGCCTTTCCGCTCAGCTGTTTCTTTACTACTGTACAGCACCACTGTACAGCACCACTGTACAGCTCACGGCGCAGCACGGCAGACGTTGCCCTGATCCACCTGTCGATCTCCATTCCATCCTACGCTTACTCGTGAATCAAACCCCAAAATACTTAAACTCCACCTAGTGACACAGGGCCTCGTTCCTGACCTAGAGCAGGCACTCCTTTTCCGAGGATCTTGATCGATTGGATCTGGATTTGGAGGTGTTGATCTTCATTTCTTCCGATTCAGACTCAGCTGCACACCAATCCAGTGACAGTTGGAGGTCTGGCCTGAAGAAGCCAACAGCACCACATCATCAGCAAATAGCAGAGAGGCAATGCTGAGACCCCCAAACTGGATCTCCTCAAAGCTTGGGCTGCGCCTAGAAATTCTGTCCATAAAAGTAACCAAGATAATCGTTGACAAAGTGCAGCATTGGCAGAGTCCACCCTCACTGGAAAAAAAATTGACTTACTGCCGGAAATATAGACCAAACTCTGACATAGACGGTACAGGGACCAAACAGCCCATTTCTGGGTCTCCAAGTACCCCGTGCCCCAGAAGCTCCCCCCTCACAGAACTCCCTGAGGGACATGGTCAAATGCCTTCTCCAAGTCCACAAAGCACATGTAGACCTCATTTGACTATTTTCTTGTTCATTCCAATGTCTGTCTGAATGTATTCATTTAGTTATTTGATGTGCCGGTTTTAACACATTTGAGGCATTGATCATTTTAAGTCGTTTCGAGTTTATTCCACATTCTCTTGTCACATTTTTCAACCTTAAAACACTGACCCTGTTCTGACAAGTTGAACAAATACTGCAACTGCTTGACTGACACAAAACAAGCCAAAGCAGTGTTTCTGTACTTTCTCATACTCTTTCAAAGTGTCAGTCCAAAAGCGTATTCAGAGTTTTCCCTGCAGAAGAAAGGACAATAGAACAAGAACTATAACTATATGTGGGCCAAGAGACACATTGTTGACCTAGAGACATTTTCGTCTTAAAAAAATCTGGGTAATGTTTTGAATCATGATGTCATCATTGGTCTGGTTGACATTGTACACAGCAATACACAATTCATGAAAGAAAGGCCTAATACACTCCCATATACGTTTGCTCTTTTTGCTTAAAAGCAAGTGAGATGTTTGATTCTCTTAAAATACTGAGCAAAAAAATCAATCATGTCTATAGGCTTTTATGATGGAAAATAACGCAACCATTCGAAAAACACTTAGCCTGTGTTTTTACCAAACCTAATGTTAACCACATGACACAATAGGCAGTCTAGCAGTGCAAATGGGTGGTGTTTTCTTTCCGTTTTTCCAATTTTCTTCAATTGCTGTAAAAGAATCCATTTAGAAAATTTGCACTGTCGTGGGAGTGAACACAACCGACTTAATTTCCAGCCAATAGAAGTAGTATTTTGAAGCATGTGTACTACTGTGTCTAAAACAGATCATTCTTTACAAGCCGATGGTCGATTTCTTCAGACAGAGAGAGAGAGAGAGAGAGAGAGAGAGAGAGAGAGAGAGAGAGAGAGAGAGAGAGAAAGAGAGAGAGAGAGAGAGAGAGCAAGAGCAAAAGAGAAATTTGCTATGGTTTTCAGTGGACAATAGCAAATCTATAAAACATTGGCAACTATATGTCAACACCAGAAGGGTCCGCATATTCGGTATTTGATCAGATGTGGTGGAAAAAGCGACTCCCTCTCAACAATTAATTCACATTGTGATGCAAGGACACAACAAGGGTAGGTAAGGGGAATATTCTTTTTAGAGTCATACTTTATCATTTCTAAATACAAACACAAACACTCTATTATCAGTCACGTAGAAAGCAGGCAAGGGCAGCCTCGAGTACAGCGTTCCAGGCACATCATCAAGAACACGGAACATGCCGGAAAAGGTTCAGTGTCGGCACATGGAGACTCACAATACTTCATGGAGCAGTCACGCTCGGCATCCACTGACAGTGTGAGGGAGTCACAAGCAGTTGAACCCCTCTATAGCAAAACTCCAACACGTGTGTTTTCCATTCTCTCTATTGCTAAATCAAATTATTGTTGTATCTCGATGTCTTGATTGGCGGGTTTTTTTTTGTGTATCATGTGTGACTTTGTGTAGAATAACTGTGGTCAACTTCCAAACTGGCATGTCTGTATTGTGATTATTACAAACCTTCTTTTTACTCTCTGTGTCCTTGTTTTTTTGGATGGATTGGCATAAACACAAGAAACTTGCTCGGCTACACACAAGACACAAATCGAGATCCAACACGCAATTTGTTTTGAAATTTTCCTCCTTTTGCTTTCCGTACCATATGGCGATGGCGATGAAACGTGGACTTCTCCTGTCTGATCCAATGTAATATAACCAGCGATTGCTGGACCTACCAATTACAGTATATTAAAAAAATGTTGACGTGATATATATATATATATATATATATATATATATATATATATACTATATATATATATATATATATATATATATATATATATATATATAATTCCTCATGGACAAAGAGATAACAGTTGGGTTGGAGCAGAGAAGATTTTTGAAAGTGAAGGGAGAGAGGGCAGAGGTGTCCAAA
Source organism: Hippichthys cyanospilos (assembly GCF_059441005.1). Lineage (NCBI taxonomy): Eukaryota > Metazoa > Chordata > Actinopteri > Syngnathiformes > Syngnathidae > Hippichthys > Hippichthys cyanospilos. The sequence goes on along the minus strand of NC_142375.1, from coordinate 8,038,696 downwards.
TACACTTCTCCCCATCATGAGTGCTCGTGGTGTTGTGTGCATGCTTTTGTGTGTGTGTGTGTGCGTACATGTGTGTGAGTGTGCATGTTTCCTTGACAACCAGAACAATGCTGAAAGGCTCTTTCACTCCAGTATTGGATGAAAATAATTTCCTCCATCATGCATTTAGAGAGCAATTAGCGAGTCAGACAAGGAATTTATTTAAAACCTGGTAAGTCGCTCCAGCTTCAGAAAATAGAGGGGTGGACGCGAGTGAGGGAGGGTGCAGGAGATTGCAGTGGAATTTTAATGCATAACAGAGAGCAAGAAAGAGAATCTAAAGAATATAAGAATGTCAACTTATACTAAGGAGATGTTTAAGTGCAGTCGGACCTGAAAGTTGACGCCCGATTATTTATTGCTGTTTGTTTCTTGCTGTCTTGTATTCGAATGTGTTCTTTGAATCGTATTCAGAGATGGTTCATATCTTTATTTTGTTTTGCTACTTTGTACATTTCCGAGTTTGTGAATACCTCTTCTTTTGCCTTGCTACTTTGTGATTAGTGTATCAGGTGGCATCCTCCTATTGACTCAGAATCCATCTTCCCGTACAGCGGTTATTTTCTATTTCTATTTATCTACACCATTTTTGGTTCTTACTTTGCAATTGTGATTTCTTGAATGTTTTGAGTTGATACTCTATTATCTTTTTGCATGTTAGATGCTTTTTTTGTTCGCAAATGTTCTGTTCTCATCTATTTGAGTCCTGTCTGCTTGGGGTAAACTAACTATGATTATCCGACATTCACATCTGTGGACAATTAGGAGTCTTTAATTAACCGAGCATGGATGTTTTTAGAATGTGAAGAAACATGAGGAATAAAAGCAAAGGGTTGAATTAAGTGGTTTCACATCACTGTTTGTGAAGTAATTTTTGGAATTTGTGCCTCATGCCTCACATGGAAAGGCAAACGTGAGAATCAAGCATCTGCTGACGGTCCCAAATGGTTTTTCAGCACCAGTTTACTTTTGTTCAAGAGTGCCAGGTTTCATTTGATTTTTGAAGAAATGCTACGCTTTAAACAAGCCTTCAAATGTAGGAGGATAGAGACACATTTATGATAAGGGACTGAAAATATTCTCCTATCTTGAAATTCCAAATATTTCTTCTGATATCAGTACAATATACACCACTACACCGCCTGGTGCCATGGATGTGCAGTTACACTTCACACGGCAAAAGCAAAGCTTGTTCCTTTGGGTCAAGGGTGACCAAACTATGTCCTCGTATCCTGTTTTCCAGGTTTCTTTCCGGTCAACAGCTGATTCAAAAGATTAGGGTCGTTACCAGGGTTCTGCTGAGCTTACTGATATGATACTGGCATGGTTGCCAGGGCACCCCAGGACACAAAGACGCAAAAAGGTAATTGTTTTGTTCTGGGCAATTAGGAGGCCTGAATTAACAAATGTGCATGCTTTCTGGATGGTGGAGGAAACCTGAGTACTGAGAAAAACCCACACAAACAAGTGTCAAGTGATCAATGCATGAATAATTAATAACCTGAAGCAAGGGTTTTTATTCTTTAATTATTCATCTTACTGAGACATTTTGGACAATTATATGCTTCCAACTACATTGGAACAGTTGTGGGAAGGACTAGTTGAACAAAGAAATGTCTGTACACAAAAGTCTTGCTTATTTAGTTTGACTGAATAAATCGGGAGCCTTGACCTACAAAAAAAATGCTTTCGTCAAAAGTTTTAGTCCTGAAAGTGCATCATTGACCAAATTGCAACTCTCCTTTGGCTCAGCACAGCCAGCGGGGGGACAACAAGCTATAGTGTGCTCTAATAGACCACGCAAGCAAGTTCACATTCATTGTGCATTGTCCCTCAAGACAACATGTTGACCCACATTTAATGTTTCAAGGCTAATTTTGATAACTTTTCAAGAACCACATAAAATGCAAGGTGAAATGACCTGTGTTTTGCCATTGCTTAGAATATTTTGGCCTTCAGATGAAAGTCCGTTCACAATGGACAAACCACCTTTCCCCCAATTTGTATACGCATGACCATATCAAATACACCTACATATGCAAACACCTCATCGAAGCACGAAGAGCAAAAAATATTGCGAGCAGCTGCCCAGCTCTGTTTTGAACAATGCCAGGCTTTGTCCGTAGTAAACTAAGTCACGACTCGGGCATGTTTGCAGGACAAAAGGCACAAGAAGTCATGGAGTTGGGCAGTCAGAGAACTGTGTTGTGCTAATAATGAGGAGGAAGGCGCTGGCATTCCCACTCATGGATCAGGGCCACAGAAACAGATGTGAGGGAGGGAAGATGTGTGTGCGTGTGTGTATAAGCACTTTCATGTGTGTGAATGTGCGCTTGCATTCAGGGGAAGAAGGAAAATAGATGATAGTCCAGCAAAGATATGGTAAGGTAATGTGGTGCTGAATAAACAAAACAAAGTGTGGGCACAAAGCATACTCTCAGCTTCTAAATAAAAAATGTCTCATGCAGCATATTAGCATTGTAGAAAAATATGGGGGGCAGAGAGAATGGAAAAAGGAAACTGGGCTAAGAAGGAGGTACCAGCGAAGGGCCAACATTGAAAATGTGAAAGGGGTCTTTGTTTGGCCTTCTTGTTGTTATTTTAAGCCCTTCAATCTCAGTGAAATCAGCGAAAAGACACTCCGCACACCTTTTAACACACAGCACACCATAGAGATGAGAAAGCAGAATGACACCTTTCTCCCATTCTACTATTTCTCATCACACAGAATGTCTTGCAGCACTTTCACAAAATACTCCCCAAGCTACTGCCAACTAACTACAGACATACTGAGCAGACAGTCCTCATGGTGTGGTGGATTTGCCTCCTTGTAGCCTTATCAGCCTTATGCAACGCTATGCAATAGTGTGACCAATCTCGAGCAACCCTGGCGACGGCCGCATTGGGTTAGTAGGTGCAAAAACTGGCAGCAATCCCCAATGTTTTCGTTGTGTTAGTTTGCCCTATTTTCACAGCTCTGTGCTTCTTGCTGTCTCACAGAGCTTTTTCTGTCTTTTAGAATCAAGTCAAAGGCATTTAGGGCAAACTCATATGAGAATGAGTTTGTAAAAATTGCAGCATTTTCTTTACAGAAATTCTGCATGATGTTATCAAAATGATACAAACAGAAGTTACATCACTGTCAGTGAATCACTGACGTCAGGCAGAAACATTGATCTAACAAATGATGTCTTTTCAGTAGACCCCAAAAGAGGCAAGTTTACACACATACACACACACGTATACAGTATGTATATATATATATATATATATATATATATATATATATATATATATATATATATGGCGTCCCTGGCCTACTTTTTCACATTATGATGTGGAATACTGAGTTTTTTCATCCCCTCTTTAAGGTAATTATCCCACTTTATGGTTAACATCAACAACTATCATGACCTGTGGGGTTGGTTGTGCTTTGTTCTGCCTCCCTCTTGAGGCATTTTTAGGTAATTGCTCTTATTTTCTGTTGGCGTCAAGATGCCTCTGCTGCAACGCGTTACTTCAATGCTGGTCTGCTATTGGTCAGAATCTTGACTCTGACTAAGATACTTGTCTACTATTGGTCAGTGTGATGAGGTATGTATAGATATATCCACCCATCCATCGATTTTCTAGAGCCATTTACTGTATATTCACAAGGGTCGCAGGCTTGCTGGTGCCTATCCCAGCTGGCATGGGGCAGTAGGCGGGGGATACCCTGAACTGGTTGCCAGCCATTTGCAGGGTACACTGAGACGAACTGTACACAAGGGGACCAAAACCGCCAAAATTAAAACATAAATAAGTAAATAAATAATAGTGAAAATAAAAGATATATAAAAAAGTCCAAATCACAAACATGAGTATTATAAGAAGCAAAACACTTCTTCGCTCTTATTTATTCAAACCGACAAATACCGTAAGATGTTTTAGCAGCTAATGGGCTTAATTAATACGTAATCTCTTGTTGCATAGGGGAAAATAACTTGTTCATTTTAAACAAAACAAAAGTATTTGTTTAGATTGTTATTTGTGGCCCAATGGTGGAAAGTGCAGAAGCTTGTTGCAGGGAGGAAGACATTAGGGTGGTTTTATTTTAGCTGTTGTTTGACGTGGTCTGGCTATTTGTTGATTTTTAAATATAATCACAGATCAAGTAAACATTTGTTATGTGAGTTTCGAAAGCTGCATGCAGTGTCCAACAAAGTCCCTGACTTGTCCCCTTCCTGTGGCACCCTACTTGGGCTGTCAGATGTGGTTAATGGGACTCCCGTGGCCTGGCGTTCCTATGGAGAAGAGTCCTGCTGGTACATACACACTCATATGTACACACATAGTGCTCCCTGAGAGGCTTGTCATCACACAGAGAAACCTGCTGGCCTATTGTAGTTCTGCATGTAACTGGAATCACCTTTTATGCTACTCAAACACACAATGCACAACAAGTTGCTCAAAGCCTCAAAAACGAGTTGGATATCCTTGCTTGGATTTAAGCTAGTAAGCACCAATTTTTGCCTATTTTTCGCATTTTCTCCATCTCAAATCAATCACAGCTATACCACCAACCCTCTTTCTCTCTGCTTCTGTCATTCTCAATCTCCCTTAAGCCCTACCGACATTCATATCACTAATGCCCCTTCATCCAGACACCCCCAACCCTCTTTTTCCCCCGTCCATCCCTCTGGAGACAACTGGCCCATAGATTGTGTTCTCCCATTGAGCAGACTTGTCCCCATGTATTCATGGACATCACTGATGGAGTGGGAAGTCTTTGTCAATGGGTCAGCCTTCTGTAACCCCCCTCTGACCCCACAGCTTACCCCCACACACCCAACCTCACACTGGATCCTTCTCACTTGCCATATGGCATGGGTAATGAAGGCCTGACAAAAGCTAGCTAAAGAGGTGTCAGAGAGCTTTTTATATGGCTTTGGGTGTGCTGCATCAAAGACGCTGAACATCCAGTCATTGGGCAGGGTCCAGTTGATGAAATTGATTGCTGTTTGGGGAAGGCATTGAAAGCACAGGCTAGCAGAAGGAGGGGTCTTTCCACCTACCACCATCAAACTCATTGGCTGAATGAAGAGTAATGAGAAGAGCCAGTGATTGGAACACAATGGGTGCACACTTGATTGAGTGTTGAGCAAAGCAGCTTTATCTTCATCAGTCATTCACCAACAGCAGATGTGTTGTTATGACAACACAGTTATCATCCTGTCATCATCTTCCATGCAATTTTTAAAAAAAGTTACAGTGTCATTGCTGTCATCTTCAACACAAGTCTCTTCAGTAGTTGCTCGTAGATAAGTGTAAAAAACATATAAGAGTTTATATGGCAGTCAAGCCTTCAGAAAAATCCCAAGTTGCAGAATTTTTGTGAATTCAATTTGTTTATCATGTGAAATATATATTATCCCCAACATTGTAGCGTTGGTCTCATTGTAGTGTAAATGGACTTATGTCACACTTTCTACACCATATGGTGCTCAAAGCACATTACAAAGCTTCCCATTCCCCTATTCATACACCAATGGAGGCTGCTGCCACTCAGGGCGATGCCAGGTCCACTGGGAGCAAATTAGGGTTCAGTGTCTTGCTTAAGCACGCTTCGACTTCGTTGCCAGGGTCAGGAACGAATCCACGATTGGCAGGCGAACACTCTACCACTGAGCCATGCCGCCCTAGATGTGTAAAGCGTGGTTTCCCACTAGTTAAAATATACACATATGCAATGTGCTAAGTGTACAAATATAAATAGTGCTACATTTTCACTTCAATGGTTTTTGCATGATAAAAAAAAAAATCTAAACCAAACTCAACTTCATATGCATTTTTAATGTATAATGCTTTAGCAACAAAGCATTATTAACAAAATATGAAATAAAAATCTTTTCTACTGCAGAATTTATTGTTTCTCATTGTCACTTTGCACAAAGGAGGTTTTATTCAGTCTTCATTCACTTATTGCACATGTACAGGGTCCGACACATCTGTAGGTTTAATAAAAGACAAATAAAGTAAAGGAAGAAAAACAGTGCTTTTATTTTTGAAAAGGACATATAACGCCTTTTTTTAATGTCTTTTGGTTTTGTTTTTGTATAGTGCCACTAATTTTTTTTGTTTCTTTTTCAGTTGATTCCATGAATTGGACTGGTGAACATCGCACTTGGATTGTGGAATCCTTTGGTCAAAGCAAACCAATCTGTAACTGCAACACAACGAGCGTTTGCACTTCAAACTTGGTTGACGCGATCGTAACACGATCTTGTTATGGGTTACCAGCTTCAGAGCTACTGGATCTGCATTGAAACAAAAATCAACCTGCTGGCCTTGCATTGCCAGAACGCCAGAAAATGTGGCAGTGGTAAGAGCTTCAGTTCAACAGAATGGCATTATATGTACTTTACGGAAAAAAAATAAACAAAAAAAAAACTTTATTTCGTTACTTTGTCTTTTATTGAACCTACAAATGTATCAGATCATTTTGCCTGACCCCGTAGTTTGAAGCTATAACAGAATGTCACATCACTCTGATCACTTCAGGTCACCTTTCCAATACGCACTAACATTTCCAGTTACAAAGTGCATTGATTCCTCTTCAAGTACAGTACAATAGTTTGTAGATGGAGTGGCACTCTTAAATGGACGAATGTGTGTACCCAACACAGTTTATTTGTTGGGGAAATAGAGGAATACTTTGGTCCTAGGGTAAATATAAACAGCATCTTTGTTATTCAAGTTCAGTATTGTACATCGAGAAAAAGAAATTGCCATTGCAGTATTTTCTCTTGCACTTTGATATTGATTCAGAAAGTTTTACCCCCACAGTTTCAAATCAATTGGGCAAATTTCTTGAATCGATTCATCTCCTGGCCAGTGGGGAGACACTTTATATGTGATTTGCGTTTTATGGATGGAATCCATGTCCAACTCAAAAAAAACCAAAAAAAAACATGGCAACAATGCAACAAACAGGAGCCACCCGAAGTTAGTGCCTTCTATTTTTTACGTGAAACTTCTGGTCACTAGGAATTCCTTTGTAATTTTTCCTGCACGCCTCCTCCAATTTCTGTTTGTGCAAATAACGCAAGGGATACGATGGCCATCTTCATATGCGAGGAAATGTGGGAAACCACTACTACTCATTTCACTTATCACAGGGGTTTTCTGGTCCTCATTAAATGTGAAAAACGAGGGAACACTTCACCTTAAAAGCAGCACCACTGATTGATGGATTTCACTTTTCTCTGTCCTTAAGTGATGGAAAAAGTATCTGAGTCAGCCAAGCAAACCAGTCTTCGCTCTACCTACAGGAAAGAATGTGTACGAGTGGGTTTCCTGATGTGTATAAGTACACAGCAGGGTGAGCCTCATGCCCTATTTCAGTCAAGCCCGATTTCATCAAATGCCAGAGCATGAGCTATTCGTCTCGCACTGGCCCTTGGCTTCACAACCTGGAGGTGAGAGGAGGCCTAATTGCTGACATAGTGTAAGATTGTCTTCGAGTCTCCAGCCCTACAAAAAGAGCTGGCGGAAACAAGTGTCAGAATAATCGAGACATTGGGTTATGTATAGTCCGGGGGAAAATAAAAGTGGGGAATGCAGCTGCGTAAGCATTAAAGATCAATAAGTCACTTGAAACTTGACAGTGATTCTGAAAAAAAAAGAGATTTCTCTTATAATTTTTTGTTTGTATAGTGTATTGTATTGTGTGTAGATTTTTTTTTTTTTAACAGGCTGTTCACAAAGTATAATATACTGCACAGTGCATTGAAAGGTGTTCACCCTGTGATATTTTTGTAATTTTCCTTGTTTTTCCTGAAAGGCTTCTACCAAGAAGCACTGTTTGCAAAATAGCCATGGTGACTAAAGAACTTGTCCATCAAGTCAGTGACACATTTTTGAGAAGTACAAGTAAGAGAACACTCTTAAGTCTGCCTCTTGGTGTTGGAAAGAAGGGTCCATCAGGAAAATTTAATCCCTCATTCATGAGAGGAAGTGTGGTTCCGGTCCAGGCCATGGAGCAATGTACCACCTCTACAGGATCTTTGATGGTGCATGGAAGTCTAAACTTGCTTTGGGTACATGGAGGAACCGTTCAACCATGTCCCCAGCTGATCTCCGGATCAGAGTTTGGCTCACACTGCCAGCTGGAAGTTTGATTTGTTTCCAGTGAGAGTTGGACTCCGCCAACGTTGCTCTTTGTCAATAATTTTGTTCATAACTTTTTATGGACAGAAGGTCTAGGTCCAGCCAAAGTGTTGCTGGCTGCAGAATCTATCTCTGCTTTTTGGAGATAATGTGGTTCTGTTTGCTTCCACTAGCAAAAAGTTGCAAAAGTGAAGGTTATTTTATTAAGTATACTTGACTCTAAATATCATTATATATAATATACTCTAACCAATGTCCTCATACTGTACCATAAAATATACTCATTTAAGAATAGTCCATACTAAATTAGAACAAATTAAGTTATTAAAAATATATTATAAGTACACCACTACCGTATCGGTCTAGTTGTCAACTTCTAGTCCGCACTTTAGTTTATAGGTTCATACTACAAACATACTCATGTATATACTACTCTTAGAAAGTCACATAGATCACTACTGATTGTTACACACTTCTGTGGGTGAAATTTATTTTCGCCGCAGAGGGAGCAACAAATCTTTGGTTCCAACTCTAGATGTTTAGTTCAAGGAAGCAGTGGGTCCTATATCGTATTTTTTGTATATGACCCAGCTGGGGACGGAATCCTTAACTTCCTGGTCCAAGAATAGACACTCTACCACTGAGCCAGGATACTTCTCTTAACGCTATGTTGACTAAATGTATTTTGATAGATGTCCACTTTTCTTATTACAAATTCATGAAAATGTCTAGCTTCAATTGTATTTCATTAGCACGTGTTCAATTTGACTTACATTTTGTGCGACAAATGAGTTTGAGTTCACCGCTGTGTGATATGGACACTGACTGGGGCACAACCAAAAACAGAAGGAAAGTAGAAAGTAATAACAGCACGGATGAGCATGTTCAGCAGGTCCACTCAGCAACAAGCGTATGTGCTATAGATAACTGGTTGCTGCTAAAAAGGAAAGGAATGAAGTCCTTGCTGAATAAGGAAGCAATATGCAATTCCATTTGTTCATTCTTCTGTTTTACTGCTGTAGTTGAGATCACTGGACCAAGAAGCGTGTTACATTGACCGGTTGAATAATCCAAGTCTAACTGCAGTCATTGTTCTCGATTTTGATTCAGAGCTAAGGGCAGTGGCAACACATGAAACAGTTAAGAGCGTGCACACGTATATGTTTCAGGGGCTAATAAGGGTGCCGGTGTGGGATTTGCAAGTTCAAATGAACACAGAAAAAGACAAAAAATGAAGTGAAAGTTCATCATCAGATGGCCCGAAAAGATAGGATTATAAAAAGACAATTATTGGAAAGAAAACCAAGGACGGCAGCGACTGCTGTCCTTGGTTCTCTTTCCAATTAGTGTCTTTTTAATTTTGTTAAATTATTAGGATGGTGAGACTACTGTTGTATTATTTTAATTATTGCAATAATGAGAATAAAAAATATTGTGCTCAAGATGGATTTTTAGAACCTGTTATTTAGAATATTGTCAGATTGATGTTTTATTTGTCAAGTATGAATTCAAAAGAGATATTGTTCTCCCCATTTAGAGAAGGCACGCCTCAAATTGGGAATGCAAACGATATTGAGAAAATATTGCCATCATAACAATACGTATGCTGTGCGAATGCAAAAAACAAAAAACACAATAATGTGCCGATCAATTCACATGCATGAATTATTAAGATTCAATCTAACTATGCCCAAATAAATGTGTATCTCCATCCATTAGGAAAAGTGTATATTGAAGCATGATAATATGAAATAACTAATTGCCAAACAAAAATATTGCGAATTCACTTTGTAAACGTGCAGAGCTCAAGCAAGCCAATACTGATATATTCATTGCCTATAGGCTCATGCACCTAATATAATTTGCACTAAAATGTTGCAGATTAAAGTAGATTAATCTTTTTAATTGTCTTAGTAATACAGGTAAGGGGACATAGCTTTAATTACATATTTTGCACTATTCATATACAAAGTAACTCAATGTGGCTTTAAATGTGTATTTAAAAGCAACATAGTTAAGATCATTTCATAGAAAAGTAAACCAATCAAAATTAGCTTATGAAAACTTCTGAAATAACTTACAGTGTATTTTGGGAAGTGTTTATTTAAAATGTTCTAAAATAGTCGCACATGTATGGCAAAGCTATTATGAACACAAATTAAAGAGCGCTGTGTTGCGGAGAAGGAACAAATGTATATCGTTTATTAAGACAAAACTTCATCCATTTATGTTTTTTGTTTCACTGGTTGTAACAAAGCAAGCTTAAGACATGTCAAAGGAATTATTTGTGAAGGCAACATGCACACAGAAACAAACAAACAAATAATGAAACCCAACACCAATTAAATAAATAAACGATTAACATTCTCAACCTGCTAAAACAAATCTTGCTGGATATTAAGCAATGTTGGGCAAGTTACTTCAGAACTGTAGTGCATTATTTATTACTAATTACTGTCTGTACTGTTATCGCAACATGTTGGATACACAGAGTATGTGAACGTTGGTCAAAGGCAAGCCAAACTCAATGTCTCATGAGTCAGGTAACTTTTATTGCAATTAAATAACTGAAATTCACGTACATTGGAAGTGAAATTGAAATAAAAACAAAATCAGCAATAGGCACTGCCAACAATAAAACCGTGTCACAAATGACTCTTGTGGAAAGGAATATGCATAGATGCTAACATTAGCTAGTGATTAGCAATGCTAAACACATTCGCCACCTTTTTATATGGTAATAAGCGGTTATCATGCATATTTGCTGAACAGAAACAATGCCTATAACACTTAAAACACAAGACTTAAAGCCATTGCTTTTGGAGGGGCAAGGAAGCAACAACACAAATGTGATTTCAGGATGATGATTTCCGCGATGCATTGTTTATGCTTTAGGCAGAAACAGTACGTGTATTTCACAATTTCAGTGTTAATATTCAAATTCTGGTTCAGTCGACTAGGTTAGGGACAGACATTTTAAAAGTAGATGTTTTCGGAGGGGCTAACGTTAGCAGGTAGCTCATCATTATTGTGTTTAACGTGCTGACATCAGTTCTGTATGCTTCATCTTGATACACATTGATCAGAACTATTTATAGACCATTATCAATAGCAGTTATACAGTGAAAATTAGAATTAGCTTACCTTGTCATTATCGCTAGTTTCAAAATCCTGGCGAATCTACTGTGGAAAGTGGCAGCATATCTTCTACGCACGACATACTCCGCCACGAGTCTCCTAACCTCTTGAGGTCAAAGTGACATCCCTGGACCAGAGAACGATTATTTTGCCTGCTTTGTTGTATCCCCTCTCTCAATCGTTCATTTTCTTTTCAATATATTCACATTACAATGGCTCCTCTCTAAATGGTTTGTCAAGTTGCTGGTGCTATTTCGCAAACTGGACAGCTCGAGCTAAGGCACAGTTTCCCTCTTAAATGCCACAAGACAGCTCCTTATGTGACATGTGGCACCTAACTATTCTATTCCTCTTGTTTTTATATCTGACGAACTGAATGTAATGGGTGTACGTCCATCTTTTATAGGTACAGTATTCATATTCATATCCATATTCAACTGGTCATCGGCCGCACTTATCTCTACTGTAGTACATACTAGTAACAGGAAAAAAAAAAATGTCCCTGGGGAAAAATCCCCACTTTCAGCTTAAAAATGCTTTGTAACTCATGTGTACAGAGTAAAAAATTACTTTTTTCTGTGTGTGTTATGCATTACACTATGACAACACAAAGAGAGTAGTGCATTACATTAACAGTAATATTAGTTTTGCAATGCATTACTCCCAACACTGGTATTAAGTGCATGTCCTGCAACATAGGTCCCACTCTTTTTTTATACACAAGAAGTCTGAAACGGTCTTAATGTTACTGCCTAAATCAGAATTCTGATGCTATAATACCATCTCCGTTTGTGGCATGTGTTTTGATCGTAGCTCATATTGAGTATTTCGTGATGTTGAGAGATGATTAGAAACAGTGAAGGGAATAACTTGGAGAAAATGAGCATTCCAGGCACCAGTGATATATTCACTTGGGGAAATCGGAAAAGAAAAAGATTACATTATTCAAGAGGAAAGGCTGATTGAACTAAATTCTTTTCAACGCCCACGACTGTCCTTTTTTACTCTGATGAACATTTCCTTAAATCTTCTCACATTTTCTGTGGAATTTTGACTAACTCACATGCCAGATATGAATTGTTATTTGAAAAATTAAGAAAACGTAATTACAGATCACAAAATATAAATGCAAAACCAAACTATTAATGTTTTCCTTTTCATTGGTGGTTTTACTTTGCTTCCCCCCTCCTTCTGAGTACAAACAATCATTTTCTTCACAGAGATCCATTTTCATTTTGTGAAATGACATCTATCAGAAGCAGCAGATGGTTGCAAGCACTTTATATCGAAACACAGCTGCTGACTGTTTTGCTCTTCGACATAGTCATATCTCTGAACGCACATACAGTTTACATTATGTACTGTATGTCAGAACACAGATGCACACACATGGCCATGGATCACAGGTCCTATTTAACTATCAGTGTGTTGCAATGAGGGCTGAATCAGGCTAATCAGCTCCTAAGTAGACAGCATCACTAATGAGCCAGGGAAGGAGGAGTTGAAAGGAAAGAAAGGTGGGGGTAGGAGGGAGGCACACAGGCGAGATGAGTCAAAATAAGGATCGTGGAAGAGAAAGAGACAGGGAATGAGGATGTTAGCGCTGAGTTGATTATATAGAAGTAGGAAACAGATGAAACAAGGAGGGGAAGAAGGGGAAAAGGAAGGGCTGGATGATTCAATAAATAGGGCTGTGAAAAAACAAAAAAAATTAAGGTTGAGTTGCAAAGAAAAGGATCAAGTTCAAAAGACTGGTTTGGAGGAATGGGAAACAGAAATCATAGAAAGCCAAAGAATGTTGGTGTAATGGGAGAAAGGCTCGAGAGAAATAATGAGTTTCTTACCTCCCACAAAGACACCCCCCAGGAACGGTCTCCGTCCCCCCTCAAATACACCCCCTATGCCTCGTTCTTTTTCACACTCCCCTCCATGGCTGCTCCTTTCACGCTGTCACCCTGTGAGTGTCTGAATAGTCTTTTATTATTCAACAGTCTGGCTAGGTCACAGGGTCAACACATTGCCCACCATGCAGCCACCAGCAAAGAGTCAAATATGCACTTACAAAAATGCTCAAATGTTTTCAGCACGTTCTCGCACCGCTCACATAAAAGAGTGTTGTTTGTGGAAGTGTGCAAAATTGCAAAATAGAGGCTGGCAAGCACTTGAAGCCGTGCTAACTTAAGGCACGCCAAGATGACAATGTGTGACGGGCCCTTATGCATTCATTATACCGCTTGTCCACCTCATCTTAGCTACTGCAGCTATCTCTCCAATGCATCTGTGCTAGAAGCTAGTACCCCGGTACTAGGTGTGTGTTCACATGCCTCCATTTTATGAAGGTGTATGATGGTTCATGTGTGACAGCAGGAACCAAAGATAACAGTTGCTTGGTGCTATCTGTTCCATCTTATCTGCTGCACAGCCAGAAGCAGGTACACAAGCTAATTGGAAAGTGATAGACACACACACACAATGTCACACACACGCAGTAGACTTGTGAAACCCACGCTTACCTCACCAGCATGTGGAACACATGAGAAATTTGGCAGCAAGGGAGTTGGGGAGAAGGGGAAAAACAGGAAAACCAAAATGAGACAAATAGCTTCCTTTTTGAGGATGGGTGCAACAAACACAAGAAAAGAAAGAGGCTGCAATCAGCAAAACTGGATGGAAGACCATATGGCTCAAATACATCAACAAGACAAGCTTGAAGAAAGGCACAGTTTCCTTCCTAAATGCCACAAGAGTTAGGTCTAGTCTGTCAATTATTGTAGTGAGAATTTGATATAACCTACCAGACATGTATCTTCTTTTTCCTATATCATGTAATATTGTCTCATTTAAAGAGTATACAATATATTTATTCCATAAGAGTCTCTGTATGCTGTATGCAGATAAATGTAGCCAAACATGAACTCAGGGCTCTATCTAATGTGGTGGTTCATTATTTTAGTTCAGGAACAATGCTCCCACTGTGTGTTCGCCAATTTGGCTGATTGGTCTCCGCCAAGGTGGGCATTCCGGTATAGTGAGTGTGTGTCTTTGGAAGTACATCCAGGAAGAATGATATAATGGGATCAGAAAATTGGTCAGAAATTAAAAATATTCAACCATGTTTAAGTGCTATCTCACCTGGTCTAATGTGATATTGATTAATTTGATCAGAGCAGGGGAAAGGCACACTGGACAATATTTAAGTCACCCGTGGTTATCAGGTCATTTCCAAAATGCATTATCGTCTTTGCAAAGAGATGTGTCAGTAGAAAATGTCATTTGTGGCACAATTAACCCATGGAGGTTATATATATATATATATATATATATATATATATATATATATATATATATATATATATATATATATATATATATATATATATATATATATATATATATACACACACACTCACACACACACACACACACACAGTGGACCCCCATGTTAAAGAGAAAAATAAAACAATGATTTATATGGAAATGAAGCTGGAGGAATACAGGCATAACAAGTGCCACTCAAAGGTAAATATAAATAGAAATCCTTTCCATATTTTTTATTTATGATGTTTTATTATTGTATACATGTATATCATGTATATGTGGCACCTACTATTATATATATACTAGTATTTTGGTACCAATTTTTAATATGTATGACCAATTCTGATATTTTTACCAGGGGTTCTAAATGCATTAGCTATTTAACATAGGTTTGGACATATTATATATATATATATATATATATATATATATATATATATATATATATATATATATATATATATATATATATATATATATACACAGTATACAGTTTTTCAATGTTAAGTCACATCTCTTCAAACTAAACCAGACTAAGTCATGAACCACATTTGCTGCCTTTGCATACAGAAAAGAAGTTGTGATAATGATTTTTGATTAGTAGGGTGGAACACAATATCTTGTCATTATTTCAATCCAAATGGAAAGCACTATCCCTCAGTGGCTTCGTCATGTGCTTACTGAAGAGTAACCGAATGTGTGGGAGAGAGATGTCGAACGTGGGGTAGCTGTTGCTGTATATTAAAGCAATCAAGCATGAGTGCTGGTGTTGATGATGATGATGATGGTGTGTTGCATGTAGTAATTAATGTGGCTAATGATGATGGATGCCTGTTTAACAGCATTAAAAAGGGAGGAAGAAGCTGCTGATGGCCTTATAATCAACAAACATGTTTATGCATTTTTTGTATTCACGCTACAGTATACATAGAGTTAGGTATATACAGTATGTTTAATATGGCTAGGTTTACTTAGCTCCTCTTTTCTCTGCTGCCACATATGAAGAGTGAAAGACTTTTTTATACATTGTGTGTGTGTAACTGCAGCTTGCATGAAGTGAAACAATGAGGACTTCCTTATATCGAGCCTTTCTTGAGTACAGCAAAATCTTAGGATTTATTGCTTGTTAGCTGAGAAGAGGCTTCAATAAAAAGAGAAAGGTGATGCTAACTTGTCAGGTGTCATCAGATGATTTGCAACAGCAGTGAACATTACATTTATGATTGCTCATGTGCTGAAAGACCTCACATTTGTATACTGCTTTGAGAAAATGATAAGCGCCTTTCGTTGTCGGAGCTCAAATTTCATATTCATTGGTGTTTTGTTTTATACTTTAGTTCTGGATTTTCTGCAACACCCACATTGCTGAGCAAAAAACAAAACATGTTGTTTATATTTGAATTTGTAAAACAATATGATGAGATACTGTCTGTAGTCTCGTGTAAAATACTCTGAATGGCATTGTAACTGAATATAACAGAATGCATATTATCTTTGTACAGTGGGTATGCAACGAATGGCAGTGAAATAAAAAGTGAAATGATAAGACCATACCATTATGAAATGGAACATCCAATGAAATGCTACCTGTTCTAATCAATCTAATCAAAAGGAGGACATCCAAAAACTGAAACCGTCAATGTTGTCACATTCATCTGTTTCATATTTCTTCTCTTTCCCATATAGTTGTCTGTGTTGTCTCATCTGCTTTTCATATAGAGTTTCTTTCTTTACCTTGTAGTTGCCTGTTTTATCAGTCATGAAATGGAAGAGCTCCTCTGTCCTCCTCCCTCTGCATCCTTTACCTCTGTAGCTTACTGCATGCTGAGCCCACAGAACATTTGCTGTTCACTGTTTGGATTCTGTCCCAAATCCCCTGCTTAAACTTGAAGCACCATGCTAAGCAATCCTCAGCAGAAGAATCCTCCTCAGAGCACAACCACTCAATTTGTCAACGTTGCTGCAGCGCAACATTTGCAAAAACTTCTGTGAACAAATTACTTTTTATATCCACTTTGGTGGCCAACTTTTCTCTCCCTTTATGACATTTTTCGCTAAACTATTGAACAATGCAGTGGGACTTTTTTTTTTTCACATTTCTGTCCAAAGGTCCAAATAATGGCGAGAAGATGACTTTGAGAAATTAAAATCAAGTGAGGTTTTAACGCTCTCAAACCCCATTTTCCCCTTTAACAGTAAATTCTCTGTCAAATCCTCTTTTCCTCACACATTCAATTAGGGCCCAACCAATATATTTTTGGCAGAAATGAGAGATTCACAAGTAATCAGCCATTTAATTATAACATTTCCAATGAGACAAATGTCCGTTTCCTCCCAGTGCATTTCAACTGACATGGATGAAATATAGATTTTTACTATTTGCGCCCACAGTTTTTGCAGGCCGGACTAGGACCTATTATGGTTATCGTTAAGACCCCTGCTACCAGACGAAGCTTGTGAACTAGGGCAAGGTAAATGGAAACGAATGCCGTGAAAAATCAAAGCAACTGGAAGATGAATGATCGGCCACTCCACATTTCACCTCACCAAAACTGTCCGTCTATGCAACATGCTTTGGTCACCACCGGAGTACAAAATATAAAGGAAAAAAGTCAAAATACTGTGCAAATGTTGGCATTTTGGCCAGTTATTTTTGGACGATGTTTAAAGGGCCATAACCAGCCCCAAGATTAACCAATGAATCCTCAGTTTTATTACCATGCACACACCACTTTAATCTTGCCCTCCCTAATGTCTAAACTCCATGACTCCTCATTTCTCCTTTCCACTTCACCGCTCTTTGTTTCGTTCAGGCTTTGGTTACCCCCATCAAAGTTCAAACCCGTTTCCACCTTCTTTATATACTCTGGTCACGTCACCATCCTTGTTCTTTTAGTCCCGTCCAAGCTTACTTACCATGCACCAAAATCTAGTCCTCCATTCCAAAGTTGCCATCTCTCAGAAAACCCAGAATCATAAATCTGGTGCACCCTCAACATGTGGGTCCCTGGGAGACACTTGAACATGTAATTTAACATTCCTGCGAGGGTCTCGCACCTTCCAAAGTGTTGCTTCATGTCCGCAGATGTGCACAAACACTCCTGTACACACTTAAGCTCGCATAGTAGATGTGTGTGCTTGAAAGAGAACAGCCTAAGTAAACGTAAGTCTATGTTATTTCAGCTCATGTTCTTGTCTTTAATCAGTCCAGGTTGTTGGATTTGAGTTCAGGGGGAAACAACGAGGGCTTTCTGTCCCTAAGACAAAACAGTACTTCTGCTTTTCTCTGCTTCTTTTGCCATGAACCCACACCCATCAGCATGGTGCCTGCCAGCAAGTCTCTGGATCTTGTTATTCTTGTGTGCGTGTGTGAATGCGCATACGTGTGTGAGCATATGTGTGTACGTGGTGAGTTTGCCAAATATTTCTGGTTTGAGTTAGGCCTCATTGTGTGTGAGTAACACTGCTATTTGTTCTACTTCTGTGATGCACTGTTAATGCTTTCGACTTCAAGCAAGAAGTAGCTCTAACCCACAAAACGGTTAGACTTTTTTTTCCCCTGGAAAGGCATAGACAGCTGCATCACACATTTGTCATCAAAACCACACTCCAGAAAATATGCAGCTTTTTGAATGCATCACTTTGAATGTAGTCTCAAATCACACTCATACAAAAGTGCTTATGCCATTCACATGAAATGACACACTGTATTTTGGGGTCCAAAACAAATGTTTTTCAAGCTGTGACTGCCTTTATAAACTAGGACAGCCTTCATTACCAGCTTGACACGAGTGACATCAAAAATCACACTCAATGGACCTTAATCTGTTTGGACGACTTTCTTTTCTAAAACACAAATCTCTGGATCACAAATTAGCTGTCATTCATCAGACATGGTATCAAAGAAGACAACGTTCCCAACAAACTAATAGCATGTCAACCACACGCAAATACAAGCTCACTGCCATTGACAAGTCGTACAAGAGGTAAGGCAGTCACATGCAAAGCACAATAATTTGCGATGTGGCAGAAGTTCCTGCTTTCAAGTGAGAACTGCTTTCTACGTTAAGTCACAGTGACTCCTCCAAAGCATCAGAAAAGGATATTGAACTGAGGGCTCAATGGCCCATTAATTCATGTATAATTTCAGTTTGTATCATAATTTCATGAAACAACTCTCATGTTGAATTGTCTATGAACCAGGAAAATGTGTTGTCAGATTCCACCTCATGCAGATTTTCACTTATGTTAAACTGTGTCTGAATGGGGCTTATCATTTCAAAACATGAACTACGTGACAGTAAAGCAAGAAAAACGTAATCCACAAAAGAACAACTAACGTGTAAAGGAACTTTCGAGTTATTTTTACACCATAGGAGTATACATGTGTTTCTTTTAGTTTTGGCGAAATTGCGAGCAAGATTCCAGGATTCAAATTTGATGGTAAATAATATAATAAAGTATTGTGCTGTAGGTGGCTTGGTGGAACAGTGGTTTAGCACGTCTGCCTCACAGTTCCGAGATCCGAGTTCAAATCCACCTCACTCCAGCCTTCCTGTGTGGAGTTTGCATGTCCTTCCCGAGCCCACGTGGGTTTTCTCCGGGCATGCCGGCTTCCTCCCAGATTCTAAAAACATGCATTGCAGGTATATTGGACGCTCTAAATTGTGCTAAATTGTTGTGCTGCAGTCAGTTCTATGTACCAAAGTCAACTGGACTTATCTGGCAGTCAAAACCTCCAACATTTCCTTAGCGATTTTAATACCTCCAGTCTTTCTCACTCAAACAAACGCAATTGAATACATAACTATACAGGGAAGAATCTAATGTATACAATCAAATAATTTCAGCGGCATATGGTATTTCCATATCAGAAGTAAAATCACATTTGGCTCTGCAGCGAAAAGATATGAATATTTTATATGGCTCTCAAACTCGCATAGTCAGTAAAGTCTGTAAAAAAGCAATAAGGCTGTTCTTTTCATTGCGTGGTAGGAGGTGCTAAGGGACAAGCAGAGCACATACAGTAATGCGGCCCACTTCAAAGGTGACCAGACGCATTCTTTCTTTACCTCGTAGTTCTTCCGGGGCTATAAATTTGTCACCCAACTGTTGACATCGCTTGCAATATGTTGCGCTCCAAGTGTGCACCGTGAACAAGAACAAGGTTGCGCACTCTGTCACGTCTGAAAGCACACACACTCACAATGGTGGCCAACGAGTCATAAAGTAATAAAGCTCTATGGACCCCCAATGAAAGTGAGAGTGAGGGGGAGAGGCACCATGCTCTGATGAATAACAATCACCGCAGTGTGTACGTGGGTGTGTGTGCACGGGGTGGGATGTGTGTTGGGGAAGGGGGCTGCCAACTTCTGTCTCTATGCAAGTGAAAGCAAACTCACAATGTCTCTGTGGCTACACCGCCCCCTTGGAAAAGGGATCCACAAAATGGCTGCTAATTGAATATGTGACAATGAGTGGGCAGACGAGGCGACAGATGCTCGCGTGCCTTTACAAGAAAAGCACCAGCATCACGCACACATGCAGGGACACGAGCATTCCTCTTGACTCAGATCTGGACTATGGGGTGTGCGGTCTGCGTCTGGGGGAGGAAAATGAGGAAAAGGGCGTTCCAGCAAAAATATCCCCATGGTGTTAGTGACAGTTGTCACTTTAAGACTACAAGATAGTGAATGTGGAGACATTTGACAAAACCTGCCAATGAAGAGCATACTCTGCTGGTGCTTGATCGCGCTGTTCATATCGGAGCTATGATTAATCGTCCAACTTAGTTGAACATAAGTTGCAAAAACACACTTTGTATAACATCCCTGCACCTGCTGCAGAAAATGAATATGTTTAACCGAATTATGGCTGATCCAAAGCATCAAATGGGTTGTGTTTGTTCGGCTCCTCTGGTTATGCAGCGTGCCTAAACGTATTAAGCCTCCATCTGCTTTTTACTTAGATGATGCACCCCCTCTATACATTAATTGTTTTATTCGGCACACAGTTTAAAACCCCCTCCCCCTCTAACTCTGTCTCTTTCTTTTGCTCTGTTCTCCTTTCATATAAACCCAAGAGCTGACTTTGTTCCCCAAATGTGATTAGTTTCTCTGGGACGCAAGAAGTAATTGCATTACTGCATTGTGAGCGTTTTAAGCCATGGAAATGTTAGACGCCTGCATCAAACCTGTTTAAATACCGTGCACACTATGGTGAATGATGTGCATAAATCAGAATGAATGCTAATGTTATGCAGACAGACGTAGACTCTGGTGATGAATACGCATTCAGTGGTGAACTAGTCTTTTTTGTTTTGCTGCGCTAGTTGAAGACAACTAAGTTACTAGTTTGTGCCACCTGTCATACCTGTGACTAAAATATTGTCCTTTTACTCTATAGCCAAGAGCAGTGGTCCTCAACTTTTTATTTTCCAAAGACGAATCCCATGTACAAGATTTTTTCAGTCAAGTACCCTCTCGTCAGCGCAAAGTATTTAGGGATAATTAAAAAAAAAAAAAAAAAAAAGACTTAAAACTGAGTGCTGTCTTACCTGTGTCTGAGTTTTGGAAACGTTAACAATTCTGACATTTCCATTTCCTTTTATTTTGCTCTTAATTTGTCAAGAAACATTTACTGTTTTTTCCCAGACATCCAACATATGCGTATGCTGCCGTTAGTGGGTATAAAAATGTGTTTTAGGGTCTATAAAGTTATAAGCTGTGGGTTTGACCCCTGACAATCGTGACCATGTCCTGCAGCAAGATGCCGAATCCCCAGTTTGTTGTGGTGCTCTGCTTTGAGTACCAAAGATAGAAAAGCACGTAAGTGAAAGTTCATTTACCACTACATATTTTTTCTTCCTGCAGAAACCCTGTTAAAACCTAATGTGTCTTCAAGCATCATCAGGGGTACTTGTACTCCTACATGCTGGACTAGAGAATAATGCACAGAAACATGTTTGCCAAGCTTTACAAACCTCAAAAAACTTGACATGATTAAGTGCTGAGATTTCTGTCTGTGTGCAGCTGATGATAAATAATTGCTTTACTTTACCTGCTGAAGTTTGGATACAGTCTCTAGTTCAGTGTTTTTCATTGTTTAGCATTTTCTGAATTGTAGACTTATACTAAAGTCACCAACAGTATGAAGAAATATTGATACAAGTACTGTATTTCGTAAACAAAAACTTGTTAATCCAAACTAAATTGGATTCTTTAAAATTAGCACCTTTTGTACAGATGACAGATTTGCACATCTTTGTATTTGTATTATGTATTTAAAGAGTTAATAGCTTGAATTTCTTGCTGTCATTATGTGTTTGAGACAATTTGGCTGTTCTGTTATGCTTAATTATGGGTCCTGCACAATGTTTTGACTGATGTTCTTGTCTCTCCTTACAAATTCCTAAGGCGGTTTGAGTCACCTGATTTAGATGATATTAATTTATTCTAAATGCTCCTTTGAGGCACATTTACACTGTGCAAACTATATTTATGAGCAAATTGTGTAAATGAGTCTGGCTTGACCATTTGATATTTTGCAGTTCTTAATGACAGCTAATTTCTTCTCATTTTGCGCAGGTCCGGGGATCCACTGAACTCTTGTTTAGTTGGCTGTAATCGCTGGGTTCTGATGCAAAAAAAAAAAAAAAAAAAACGCACCAGATGGTATCCAGAATGCACGTTGCCTGTTGTGCACATTCATTAAAGTTCTCAGCCCTCATCTTCCATCTTTTCCAGGAACATGCTTTCACATCATGAATTTGACAATCGGGATGTAAAACAACCCTAAATGTTCAGGGCTTTTCTCTTCTTTCTTTTTTTTTCTTGCATTGTATCCCTCATTAGCATAGTTTATTGTGATGATGAATAGATTTTTGCACGAGACTAGACGTGTTACCCAACATGACCCAATATTTAAATGTATCCATTAGACGGCACTTTCATACAATTCGCCACACAGCTTAACAGGCTTATCCTCACACAAACACAGGTGATGTAAAAAAATATTTTGCTCTAAACCTCCTCGACGAAAAGCATGGGGGGAGAAAGGGCCAAGTGTGGACTGCAACTCTAAATGAGCAAACTATACTGTGCAGACATTGTATTTCGAGGACTTCGTGTTCCATTTACGTATAGAGTTGGGAGACAACTGCTCATGGCTGAGCTGTGCCAGAAAGTTCCCAGCCAGTATGAGCGATGGTTTTGCTACTGATTGAGCTGACCATGTTTTGAATTTTTCTTTGGAGAAATGAGTTTGTGCCTCCATACTGCTGTCTAGGGGAAAATACTCAAGGCGGAACTTGTGGATCCTCCTGTGGTTTTCCAGTAGGCTATAGTGAAAATGTCAATGAGCAAGAGAACTGTGAATGAATGTTTTCTCGGATAGGTTTAGTTTATTACTTGTCAGAGGGTTTGTGTGTAGGGGGGGGTTGCTGCGAAATGTGGGGAAAGTGAACCCCCGATAGGCGGGGTCCCCCCCTCCCCTTATATTCTTCTTTCCACTCCCAAACGCGCCTCCTTCTGTTGTGTGGCACCCAGCCAGTACTATTTGATTGAAGAAGAAGCTAATGTAGCGCCAGTTGAGACGGGTTATTTTGAGTGAGTCTTAGTCCAAAGACGCCTGAGAAAGAGAGAGTGTGGAGAAGAGCGAAGGCGCACAGACGCAAGCAGGGAGGGGAGCTTGAGAGAAAAGCGCACATTCTTCAATACTACATGGCTGTTGTTTTGAGAACTCGATGTGCGCAACAGATCTGTATGACAGCGTAACAGGGGTATTTTTAATCGAAATTAGTACAACCCAGCCAATTTTGCATCTGAATGTATCTTTGCGTCAAGAGGAGCAATGCAACGGGAAACACCCCATCCAGTTGCCTAAACCAAATCTGGAAGTGACCGCTGCAACATTTTTCTGCTTTTTGCTTGATTTCGACCTCAAAAGGACACAATGACGGGATTCTTTCAGATGAGAATGTGGGGATTTGTCATCGTTTTCGTGCTGTCCACGCTTCACGCCTCGGGTAAGACACTGCGATATCAGATTTACGAAGAACAGAAGGTTGGCACGGTTATTGCTCGTTTAAAAGATGATGTCGCGGATATTCTGGCAAAACTTCCGAGCTCAGTTTCCATGCGCTTCCGAGCCATGCAAAGAGGAAGCTCGACCTTTCTCACGGTGCGCGAGCAGGACGGAGAAATAAGCATCAAGTCCAGAATCGATCGGGAAAAACTTTGTGAAAAGAACCTGAACTGCTCGATTCAGTTCGACGTGCTCACGTTGCCCACGGAGCACCTGCAGCTTTTTCACGTCGAGTTAGAAGTGCTGGACATCAATGACAACGCGCCACAGTTTGCCCGTGCCATCATCCCGATAGAAATATCCGAGAGCGCGTCCGTCGGAGCGCGCATTCCCTTGGACAGCGCCACGGACCCCGACGTCGGCGAAAACTCTCTCTACAGCTATGCCTTAGAGCCCAACAATTTTTTTAATATTGAAATACAGTCCAGAACCGATGGAGCAAAATACGCTGAGCTGGTGGTTCTTCGAGAACTGGATCGGGAGGTGCGCTCCAGTTATGAACTTCAGTACACGGCTTTTGATAGGGGCGTTCTATCCCGAACCGGAACCACCCTGCTTAAGATCAACGTCGCAGATTCAAACGACAACAGCCCAATCTTTGACAAGCCCTCGTATGTGATCAATCTTCCTGAAAATGCACCTGTTGGAACACTATTAATCGACTTAAACGCCACTGACGCAGATGATGGGATGAATGCCAAAATAGTGTATTCATTCAGCAGTCATGTGTCCCCCAAAATCATGGAGACTTTCAAAATCAACCCTGACAGTGGCCACCTGACCCTCATTTCTCGCGTAGACTATGAGACTGCAAATTCCTATGACATTGATGTGCAAGCACAGGATATGGGTCCAAACGCAATGCCAGCTCACTGCAAGATTCTGGTCAAGGTGGTTGATGTCAACGACAACAAACCAGACATTAGCATAAATATTATGTCCTCACAGGGAAACGGGGATGCAGCTTATATATCAGAGGCGGCCCCGCTGGACACATTTGTAGCGTTGGTGAGGGTGGAGGACTTGGACTCTGGTTTGAATGGAGAGGTGGAGTGTAAGCTTCATGGTCAAGGTTATTTCAAACTTCAGAAAACATACGAAAACAACTACATGATTCTGACTAATGTGTCTCTGGATCGAGAGAAGCGGTCAGAGTTCAGTCTGACTGTGGTGGCCGAGGACAAAGGGACTCCGAGCCTCTCCACAGTCAAGCACTTCACTGTGCACGTAACCGACGAAAACGACAACGCGCCACAGTTTGAGAAGGGACAGTTTGAAATTTTTAAATCAGAGAACAATGCTCCAGGGGCATATTTGACCTCCATCATGGCAACAGACCAAGATTTGGATGGCAATGGACAGGTTACCTATTCCATCCTGGAGAGTTCAATTCATGGGAGCTCCATTTCCACTTATGTCACCATCGACCCCTCTAACGGTGCAATCTATGCACTGCGTACATTTGACAGGGAGGATGTGAGTCGCATCTCCTTCATCGTGCAGGCCAAAGATGCTGGAAAGCCACCACTGCTCAGCAATGCCACCATCGTTCTAAACATCCTGGATGAGAATGACAATCCTCCTGTGATTGTGGTCCCTCAGCTGTGGAACTTCAGTGCAGATGTACCAGTGTCAAAGTTCACTGAAGCCGGACATCTTGTGACGATGGTCAGGGCCACCGACCGCGATACGGGGATCAATTCTGAGCTTGTTTGCTCCATCGTCGGAGGCAATGAAGAAGGCTTCTTCACTATTGATCCAAGAACATGTGAAATTCATGCCAACGCCAGTCTGGAGAACTTCCCTCATGAGCATGCTGAGATAACAGTTGTGGTGCGAGATCAAGGAAGCGAGAGCCTCAGTGCCAAGGCGGTCCTAAGGATCAACCTCTATGAAAATATGGAAAACCACGTTCAAGTGATGGACCAAGGGGAGTCTCCACTTGATGCATCACTGATTATCATCATCTCCCTGGGGGCCATCTGTGCCGTGCTGCTGGTAATCATGGTGGTGTTTGCCGCTCACTGCAACAGAGAGAAGAAGGAGACTAGGCAGTCTTACAACTGCCGGGTCGCAGAGTCCACCCACCAGCACCACCCCAGGAAGCCCTCACGGCAGATCCACAAAGGGGACATCACCCTCGTCCCCACTGTGAACGGGACCCTGCCGATCAGATCCCATCACCGTTCGCCTTCAGCGACTCCCCCCTTGGACCGAGCCCAGCTGGGGAGCAGGCAGAATCACCACAGTCGCCAGTCCCTTAACAGCCTGGTGACAATCTCGTCCAATCACATTCCAGAGAGCTTTGCCCTGGAGCTGGCACATACAACTCCACAGGTGGAGGTGAGTGCGCAAGAACACACACGCACACAAACACACACAAACTCACGCCCATGTACCCAAACACACATACTTACCCATACACACACACACTCTCACTCACTCACTCACTCACTCACTCACTCACTCACTCACTCACTCACTCACTCACTCACTCACTACCCTGTATGTGATACAATTTCCTAATAGTCGTAAAATAACCGTCATCAAGTGTATTGATAGTTACAGCCATGTTTGTGTCTTTACTTTGTTTGCACCATGTCCCAATCCCTGATAACCCTCAGCCATGTCTCACAAGTTATACAGATTCACTCTCTCATAAGCAGTCCCCCTTTTTTAACATCATCCATTTTGTGTCATCGATATTGAGCAGCCTCTCCATCATTCATTTTGTGTACTCATCCATTTTTTGTCTTCTGTCTTGTCTCTCGTTATCTCCTTCATTTCCCATCTGTTATTCCCTTTCCCTCCCGACCCTTTTCATTTCTTCCCCTACTTTTTGTTTATTTGCTTTATTTTGTTTTGTTATTTTTGGATACAGCAAGTCTCACAGCTTCTGTCCATGCTCCATCAGGGCCAGTACCAACCCAGACCCAGTTTCCGTGGCAACAAATACTCTCGCAGCTACAGGTAATCCCTCGGCCCCATCACTACCGATATATTTTTATTCACCTTTTAAAAACCACTTTGTTGTCTTTGATTTACATCTGTGCTACATGTTCAACAACCTCTTGTATAGTGTGTCTTCTTTTTCTCCATATTCCAAATGTCAGCATCATACCAGTACCATTCACTTTCCAAACTATTTGGCTCATTTGTTAGAATGTCCCAGCTATTTCTCATCTGCCCTTAGAACAATTTGAAATGTGAACATTTAACTTCTTTGTTCTGCTTATGACACCATTTCGAGACTTATGAATGTCTGATAAATGTTGACATATACACTGCATTTATCAAAAATAATTTCATGAAGTTGAATTGAACATGCTTGGTGAAGATTCAAAGAGGCATTACAAGTATATATATATATATATATATATATATATATATATATATATATATATATATATATATATATATATATATATATATATATATATATTTTTTTTTTTTTTTTTTTTTTTCCAATTAACAGCATGTGGCAAGAGCACAGCCCCTTGAAATGGACAAAAAAAGGTGGATTCTGCTGCTAAAGCAATATTGCACACAAATGCCATCTTAATCAGAATCCTGTTTATACAAGTGGGTTCTGACAGAAAATATTATTGTAAAGGAAAAAATTGAAAGAAAGGAAAAGTCTCATTAAAGTGTCTGCCCTGCAAAACACAACATGGCATCCAATTTACATAGCTGTCCTTGCGTTTAATTGCGCCTTTTGTATCGGTTGCACCTAGGTATGCATTACAAGACATGGACAAGTTCAGCCTAAAGGACAGTGGACGTGGGGACAGCGAGGCGGGGGACAGTGATTGCGAAATGGGGAGAGAATCCCCCGTGGA
Source organism: Hippichthys cyanospilos (assembly GCF_059441005.1). Taxonomy (NCBI): domain Eukaryota; kingdom Metazoa; phylum Chordata; class Actinopteri; order Syngnathiformes; family Syngnathidae; genus Hippichthys; species Hippichthys cyanospilos. The sequence continues at coordinate 8,011,130 of NC_142375.1, read as the reverse complement.
CAGGCTGCTGCTGGGGGAAGGCTTTTCTGACCTGATACATCTCGAAATGCACCACCGCCTCCATCCAGGTAAGCTGCCATGATGGAACACATGGATTCTGATGGTTTCCCTCATCCTCTGTAATGTTGCACCTGTTCAACTGTCTGTGTGCTCGACAGAAAAAACACCTTCAACACCCTCATACTTTCTTCACACCTTAGAGCACAATCATACCAATTAATTTTATCATGCCAAAATGCTGAAGAAATTATTTTAGCCTCTTGAAATAGCATATAGAGAGCAGGGCTAAGTCTGGTTTTGATTTGTTTTTCAAGTACAAGACCGGAACAGAAGGAGGATATTGACTATAAGCGATATCTAAACACAGAGAGCTAGCAAACCAGAGCTCTACAGTATGTAAGACATCAAATGTTAGATGGGATTTTCCATATTGAATTTTAATTGCTGCCGCATACAATCTGCAATGGATATGGTTGAAGCTAGGCTTGAATTTGCAACTTATGGCACTGCAAAGGAAATTCCACACGGATCTTTTAATATGTCTCATATGTTGCCCACCCGACAAAACATCCATTCATCCGTTCATTTTCACAAGGGTTGCCGGCTTACTGGTACCTATTCCAGCCATCTTGTGCAGCATGCGGGATACACCCTGTACTAGTTTCCAGCCATTCGCAGGGCAGACGGAACCAAAAACAAGACACACCCACAAACACACACAATTTGGCATGTACAATAAATCTATCATGCATGTTTTTGGGATTGTTGGAGGAAGCCGAAGAGGGGACACCCTGCAAGAGCAGGAAGGCAAGAGCCGGAATTGAGCCCACTACCTCTAAACTGTGAGGTGGACGAACTAACCAGTCTACTACTGTGCAGCCCATGAAAATCATGATTAAAAACAAACAAAAAAAAAAAGTTATAACAGGGATAACTCCATTATCCTTGTCATCAAAACAGGTTGATTTAGCAATATCTGCCACCATGTAACTTGTATCTACAAAAAATGCACAGCAGAAAACAAACAAACCTCTTTGGCGAGGTAATATCATTGTGGAAGTGCACTGAATTGAGCTGTTTCCTCTGCGCTGCTCCCAGCAATTTTGTAGACATCCTGCCTGACAAATTTTAGCACTGCGGACAGGTCAGGCCGGAGCCAACTAATAGTCCAGACACCTGCCTATACAGTCATTCAGCAAGCCGAAAACACAATCCCATTGTACTCTGCCCATTCTTCCACACAGACCCTATTTCCACGCTTGTTATCACACCGAGAGAGGTTACAGAGTGCCGGGCTGTTTGTGTCACTCTGTATGCGTGTGTATGTGTGTGCGTTATCTACCCCCCGAGTCGTGTCTGTAAAATCCTCCCCGGAGCGGAGATGAGTCGCCTGTCACTCATCGGTATGCGTCTCAGGGTGCTGTTTTTTCCTTTTTCCTCCATTTTCTTTCCTTCCTCTTTTTTTTCCTTCTGTTGAGTGACAGTGTTGCACTTTCATGTCGGAACTGAGGAGAATTCACAGTAATTGCTTTTAGAATTATGTTATTCTCTCTCACTCTCTCTCTCGCGCTCGCTCACCCGTCGCAACCCGGAGAGCTTCCCTAAATGTCTTTTTGCTGTACACGTAACACATTCTCCATCTTAATTGTGATGTTTTAAAGGGTGGGATGGGGGGCACCGCCTGCCACCTTTATTTTTAATAGTAACATGCAAAAGCAAAAGTTGAGGGATTGCTTGGGATTACTGTATCTTGGTTTTGCTTCAATAGATTTAATTTGTTTGGATTTTCAATCATGCCCGATTTGATAAAGCTAGACAATCCCTACTTCCGTGAAAAATTCCAAGATATGATAGCAAGATCAGTCAGATATGGATTTATCAGCCACTTTTGATGTCAGATGCGTAGAATATGGCAATTAATCATTTACTTATCTATTCTCGTGATTGTTTCCTTATCTGCCTCAATATTCTGTACTGTAAATAGCAGCAATCGGCTCAAAACGAAAGAAGTACGAAAGGCTGCAAAGAAAAAGGAGAAAAAACAATTACCGAGCTGTGTTTTAATAATAAGACAGAATCATCTTTTGAAATATTGACTAGGCGTTTTGCATTAATATTCCAAAAGGAAAAATGTGCACACTCTTTTCGCTTTCATGCAAAAAATAACACCCCTGTCGACTTTCTGCATCTTCTCTCTCAATAGCATCTGTTCCTGTTGCTTTTCGGAATTTTTCCCATGTATTAAAGATGACAGCAAAGTCGGACTCTCGCTGTGATGCTTCTGATCTGTCTGATTTTACTTATTTTCAGTGAGCACTTGTTTATAAATTAGCATAGTTTTCTACGCGTGATAGGTGTCAAGAAGACATTTTTAGCTTTTGTTGGGTAAGCGTCCTCATGCTTAATGTTGTCTTTTTTTGCCCTAGCAATGAGACTGTGCACGGATGAATGCCGGGTCCTGGGACACTCTGACCAGTGCTGGATGCCTCCCCTCTCCTCTCCCTCATCCTCATCAGACTACCGCAACAACATGTACATCCCAGGGGAAGAATCTTCCCAGCAACCCCAAATTGAAGATGACCAGTCCTCGGAAGAGTCTGAACAGCTGAAGAGTTTCTCTACTTTTGGCAAGGAGCCCGGGAGTGAAGAGGCAGGGCCAACGAGAGTTGCTGCTGCAGGAGGAAGCGATGCGTGTACACCTGCGGGAGGGGCTGGCTCCTTACTCACAGAGATGAACAGCGTGTTCCAGCGGCTGCTTCCCCCTAATATGGACGCGTACAGCGAGTGCACTGATACAAGTCCAACGTCTTCATCGTCAATGGGCGAGAAAGGAAGCGGACGTAGTGGCAACATTTCTGGGAACCATGGCAACAACGCTGTTCCTCAGGATAGCCGTCGAGGCTTGTTACCAGGTGGGAAGGGTCCGGCTTACCCCCCAGGTGTGGCCACGTGGGCTGCTAATACCAACTATCTAAATCCAGGAAGCGTTGGGAGCACCCACGGTTCCATGGCCCCTCCCACCTCCTCCAGCTCCTCCACCGGACAGCCACCACACCTCAAATGGCTCCCTGCCATGGAAGAAATTCCAGAGAACTATGAAGAAGACGAATTTGATGGCGTGTTCTATCAGGGTGGAAAACGTGGCGAGAACCGCCAGGAGGCTGGCGTGGATGCTAGCGAGCTGGTCCATGAGATCAACAAACTACTGCAGGATGTCAGGCAGACCTAAAGTTTGAAATCCATAACATGGTTTCTTCTGAGTCCTTCGACCAGCCACTAAATGAAAATTCAATATGTAAACATACATAATCAATATGATGTTAAAAAAAAATGCTTTGTGCTCATTGCAATGGCTGTCTTGTCCGTTTTACCAAATATACTCTCACTACTGGATGAGAAACTTGAAGAGTAAAACACTGCACTGTAACGCAAGTGGCACAATGACCTCATAAAAAAAGACAGACTCTACAATTGTTGTTGTGTTCGTAAGTGATTTGGGGCGAGAGTCCAACAGTAAATTCCTTATAATTATTTGTAATGTTTACAGATGCCAGCCGGAGAAACCCACTGTTGCGTGATCTAATTTTACGGTCTACAACAAATGTACAGTGTCTGTGAGAAAAGACTGCTTCACTTGAATATTGTGCTCTGTCGTGTTTTACCATGGAATGTAACTGTACAAACTGATCTTTGTATTTTAAAAATACACTCTTTTGTATTTCTATATATTTATATGTGTTCGTGTATGTTTGTACAGAAAAAGAAAACAAATGTCTATTTTTTATAATGTCATTGCATGTCTAAATATTTGATGTGTCCCTCTTTATTCTTCTTTGTTACTTTTATAAATATATTGTATTTAATTTTGGATTGAATGTTTGTGAGCACCATTTTACAAAATCACATTCCGATGAAGTTCCATGTTGAAATATGGTTTTGTATAGTGTCCTTATGACAAAGACAAATAAAGTAGAGCAATCAATCATATACTGGACTTGTGTTTTAATTTTTCTAAGCCCTGATTCTTTCACTCTCGGATTCCAACCATTTCTAGTTGCTTTGATTTTCTCAACGGCTTCATTTTGCCCCTTTGTGTCTTAGCCCCTCCTAAAGTTCACCATGTGAACTGCACCCTCTACTCTATGAACAACGCTTCCAGAACGCACAACATTTCGCGAGCACGAAGCCGGTCATGACACTAAACTATTAAAAAAACTGTTGTTTTCATATTTTCATTTTTTTATATAGGAAAAATACAAATATTTGCTTCCTATTTCTTCAGCAAATGTAATTATGCTTTTGCTTGTGATGATATAAACGCAGCCATATGGACATACTGTAGAATTAATTTATGATTGTGTGTGTGTGCGCATATGAAAATAGGCCTTGCACAGTTTGCCCATGGGTGCTTTAAAAACACAGACGCACGCACACATTCTAACAAAAATGAGAATACACTATGGAGTTGTTTTTAAGAGGCAAAATTCAACAACTAAGGTTCAATGATGCACTTAACCTCATGAGACAGAGCTTGAACAAAGGTAAAGGTTACCATTTGCATGCACACGCAAGAGCGTCACACAGCACGCACGTACACACGCACATGCAAGAGCGTCACGCGGCACGCGCGTACACGCGTGCGCACACGCGTCCACACATGCACGCACGCACACACAAAGTGTATGTACCCGTCTAATACATACGACACTTACACACGTACACACACTCCCACGTACTTAATAATGAGCCCATTTGTCTTCATCATTAAAAAGACCAAGCCTCAATAATCAGCAATGACTGTGTGTTAATGTCCTAAGCATGCTAGATTCTAAATTAGCTCAGCTTTGTAAGGGATTTGATGGCTGTTAGCTCTAATTGGCATCTTGGGGAACTATTGTTTATGGTGGCATATAAGACTTGCAAGTCAACATGTGCAAATATATGTAGACCAGTATGCCTTCATTGGATTCATTTTTATGAATTTGATTATCTTTTCATTCATGTCTGCTGAAAAAAAACAACAACAAACAAAAAATATTTCACTAACCTATTGTGTATTGTGAATAAGCTTCATTTCAAAATTTGAACAGCAACTGCGCATGAGTAAATTAACATTTTAAACAGTGTCACAAAATAGGCTAAAATACATTTAAAAATTAGCCTATGAAGACATGATGGATGAGCTTCAGCAACATGAAATATCTTGCTATGGGGTAATGGAGTGTGTAATAGAAAAAAAAAAAAAACAGTGGGTGAAATATTTGGTCTTGCTGATTTATCACTATAGAGAAAATTAATTTTACACAAATAGTCACAACAGTTGCAATGATGTAGGATATTGAAAAAGAACCCATACCTTATCATTGTCTCTGCAAATGCTACATTATTTGTCAGCCCTAGACTCACTTGTCTTCAACTCATGCTCATTTTCTCTAAAGGTTTTTTTTTTTTGTCTCATCTTCCGGCTCTCAGTCCGTCCATTTTGGACTGTGCTTGTATCATTCTGTCTCATCACTTAGCACATTTTTATTTTTTTAAATCCACTTTTAGTAATGGTTTTAAACTGTTACCACTGAACTAAAAGTGCAATCATGTAATAATGTACTTTGTGATTTTTTTTTTTTTTTTTTTTTTTTTTTCCCAATGGCACACACCCATCTGAAATGTCTTGTCTCTCTCTTAAACAGGAAATTAAGATAGAGCTGGTGCCTGTGATATTGAGTTTTTGGAAACCCCAATTCGACATCAGTTTTCTTGTGAAGTCAAACTGCACAGCGACACCAGATCCTAGCAAACAGGATATTGGAAAGCATGATATACGGAGTACTCGAGACTGTATGTGAATCTCTGTGACAAAAGCACCTGGGTTGTTGTTCATCTTGTACCAGTATATTCTACAGTATGTAATTATTTAGTACATTTTTAAAATGTCAAACTATCATGTCAATTACAGTTATTTGCTTTGCATTGTGGCACCACCAGCAAATATGAATGATAAGTAAGCAAAATGGGCATTTTTATCTATTTTTTTTTTAAATTGAGGCCCAGGACCATTGAAGTTCAACAGATTATTTGATTGCGTCTATCAATTAGTCATTTTTAAACATGCTAGAGAGGTATTTTCATGAAGTTGTAACTGAATAACTGAATTGAACCTCACTAGCCCAAAAAATGTTTTATTCCACCTAATTTCTCCTCCACCAGGCCTTAAAAACATTATTAGCATACTTTAGCATCTATTATAACACCAAAAAATGTTATTTTATTAAGACGTTCTAGTTGAATAGATTCTTCCATAATTTTGACTTGGTGTTTGATTTGTTTGGTGCCAAAGATGATTTATTTATATTCAAAGATAAATTGCTGAACCAGTTACTTAAAATATTTAGTTTTTTTTCAAGTATTCGAAGCTGCTCGAGATCGTCCTCAGAGCAATAATAATGTCGTGTCCACAGAAAATAGTACTCAACTTTTTTTTTTGACAGGCTCAGGATATAAGTTTGATAACTATTATAAATAATTTGGGACCAAGATCAGACATTCACAGGGAGTCTGTGAGTTACTGAAAACTAAGTTTTTACCCGGTTATACGCCAAACCTCTTATACACTACTTGGCTATTTTCCATTAGTCTAGTACAGGGGTCGGATACCCAAAATGTTGAGAAACAGCGTGACTGTTTCGATTGAACTCGATTACCAATTCTTGGCCGAACCACCTACAATGAAGTGCAGGTGGCCGATACGGTCACATGATGACCTCGAGCTGAACTGCTTGCCAGCCAATTAGACGGCACAAAGAGACAAACAACCATTCACTCACCCAATCACACCTAAGGACAATTTAGTATGTCCATTACACCTGCCATGCATTTTTTTGGAGTGTGGGGGGGGGGGGGAGCTGGAGTGCTCAGATGGAACCCACGAGGGCATGGGGAAAACATGAATCCATGAACGGTGAGGCGGATGTGCTAACCACAGCTCCAATTAGCCCTTTTAAGCAGTTAATGGGGACCAAAAAAAAATCAAAAATAAAAAAAACAAAAAAGTGAAGTCCGCAAAGTATGTCCCCCCTCCACCCGCAGGAAGTGTCATGCCTCCCCCCTCGCCCGCCTTACGTCATCAACCCCCTCATCGCTCATTTACGTCTTGCCACTCAAACCATTTTTTTTCTTTTTTCGTTTTTATACTTACACTCAAAATTAACTACACTGCTGGACTGCACTTAACACATTTAATGGTGATAAAAGCATTATTTTAAAAAGTTATGTTTTGAAAGGAATATATTATTAGAACAACTTAACTCAATTGAAGGTTAATCAGAAGATTTGAATGGGGGCAGGTGTATGTTGAAGGCGTTTGAATTTGATGGTTTAATTCTGAACACAAGCACACCATTCACGGTGAAACAAAGTAATCAAATTTGTGCATCTTCTTTCTTAAATGTGCATTTTTTCTATCGTGTTGTACAGGCTTCTCTTTGACGCTATCACATAAAGTTGGTGTTTTTAAATAGGGTGTCAACACTGTTTTTAGAACCACTGCAGTGTTCCTTTACATATGGAAATATATGTTTTGGTCTCTGTTGACAGGAATACTGCAATAAGTAAGAACGGAGTGAATGTACAAGTTTTTATATCCATCCATTCATCCATCACCTTTAATTATGTAAATAATTTTGGTGATTGTGCCCTCTTTTGGGACTTGACAAGTTTTGCATGTGACTGATGGCAAGGTGAGTGCAAGTGCGTGACAAACCAATTATTGAAATATGTGCCTTAGACAATTATTTGATAAAATTCACACTGCATACTCTGTGCAAGGTGTCTATGCGAATATATATTTTTTATTCATTTAAAATCTCATGCATCAACATCTATTATTGTAGCTTGATGAGCAAGAGGATTGCAAAATAATGTCACATGAGGTAGACCGGCATCCATCTATTTAGTGACATACACGGGTCAAAGTCAGACAGCTGTCACGCCGGACCTCATTAGATTGTGCAAGTCTGTATTATGTAGTGGCTCCTGTTCGTGAACTTCAATTATGGCTACCGGCTGTTTTAAATGACAATACAGCACATTGCAATGGATTTGTCCAGCAGGTGGCACTGTGTGACTTATTTTACCGCTTCATGTAATTCAGCCTTCAATTCAATTCGTACGTTCATATTCAGCGATGTTGATGGTTGGTGGGGGGTGACGCAGCAATCTCATTTTAACATTTGTTTTCAACTCATAAATCAATACCCTCGTCAAGGCATGTGGACTGTCCTTGTAGGTGAAGAGCATATGCAGTTCTCTATGAACTATATCAAACATACAGTGTACTACTGTCTGTCTGAATGACCATGAGGAGTTTGCAGGAGTGATGTTGTATTCTCTGCATGTGTGTTCCCGCTCGTGTCGGTGTAGATGGGGTTTAGCTGATTGTGTTTGTAGTTTCCACACTCTCTCACAGTATCCTCATCCAGCTTGCCATTTAGAGTTGGATCACAGCCAATTGCTGGATGCTCCATCTCACTGTTTCTGTGGCTCCCTCTCATTCTGTTTGGACAATTGGATTAGTGCGGAGGGATAGAGACAAATGCCAGAATCTCACTCTCTCAGCCAGTTGCTTGTCCCCATCACATGTATGATGGTGACACACACAAATAGGGAACGCACATACCAACATCACACTGTGTCATTGAATCCTGGGGCTGAGCTCGTTTGATTTCCAGATGGCTTAAATATTGCATACTTTAAGTCACACACGTATGCAGGAACACACACACACACGCACACACACGTAATCACACATCTTGTGAATTTACATCACACAAAACTTGTGAAGCAATCTACCCAATTGATTTGATATTTATTTGAGGAAGTTATGCTACAACATTCCAAATGTAAATTACATTCAGGAGACCATTTTAGCACAAGTCTAGTACAAAGTACAGTCTAACTGTGGTTAGGAGAGGTTTGAAGATTCGTAAGGAGATATTCTGATTTTACTTCATCAGATACATGATAAAATGCACCCATCTGACTCCTGTAATGTAGTAGTTTTGGGTAGATTGTCCAATAGATGGCACTGTTTAATATTATCTTGCTGCTCTGCCTTAAAAGAAGAAGAGTAACTCCCTGTTCCTACCTTTATCTTTTCCTTATCTTTGACGGCTGTGATGTTTGTGTGTGTGCATGCTGGTGAATAACACTCTGCCAAAAAACACTCACGTACTGTTTGACCCTTGCGAGGATCAGCTGCTATAGAAAATGGATTGATGGATAGTTGTTGCCTCTAGATGCTTTGAAGAAACTTTTCTATTCAAATTACATGACAAACTGTGAGAGTAGTTATTGAATGAACCTCAAGTGTACTGTCAAATATGAATGAGTGCTCCTTTTTCCTTTTCCTGCGTGATGAACACATACATACACACTAACATGTGGTCTTCACAACTTTATAGTCTTTATAATTAAAAACAAGCAGTGCTAGATTGTGGCTTCCAATCTTCCACTCAGTACATCGCATTGTGACATCATGGACAGTCAGATACGATCAGTGTTTTAGAAACTGTTAAAACTTAAGATCGAATATGAAAATGCCTGCCCACAATTATTAAATAGTATTTATGTGCTTTGTGACTGTTCAGGCTTCAAAAGAACCACCCGGTTTCAAACTGCATGGGCTAAAAATCTGATGTTGGCACGCAGTCTGAAAAGGCCTAAGATCATGTGAAAATGAGCATCGAACAAAAGATATGTACACGTTCGGACCCAGACTTTCAATTAACAGGTCAGATTAAACTTGACGATTGGTGCGATGATCCTTGCGTCTGACCGATGCAACCGACACATAGTCGAGCGCAAACCCATGTAGAGGTGTGGTGGCTTGTTCTGAATTACAATTTATACATTTCATTATTTCTGGATACGTTTGAAATGAAATCATCCATCACCTCATAATTTGAATAGGCTAGCTAAAAAAACAACAACAACAAAAAACAGTTATAAAATAAAGTACAAATTCAACATATCTTTGCTGCATCCATAGAATATTATGTGGGTCAGCAGGCTGGTAGTGCAGCAGCAAGATGTCCATGTGACACGTTAAGGAAGGACAGACAGAATAAAATAGGATAAGAATAGATTACCCAGGTAAGAAAGAAAACACGATTGAGGGACAAAAAGGTGCAGCAACTGCACTCTTATTTCCCAGATGACCCGTCTCCCCCTTGTGTCCCACTTCCACTATGGGTTACGTCAGATTCCATTCAGTCAGTAATTCATCCCCCTTTAGAGTATCTAGCCTGTGTGGGAGATTGTTTTGGTTTTGTGTGTGAAAGAAGATAGGAAGGTGCCATATCTGGCTGTGCTTTGTACTTTGAAATATTATTCAACCACTATAACGGTGCACATAGCCTATTTTCTGTGTCTCTTTGCGCATACACCATTGATCCATGTATCCTGCATCATTTTTTAATGAGAAATCAATCTTTGAGGAATTGAGATGGCCATTAGCACAAACAGCCAAATACGCTATACCAACCACAGTTTTTCCTTGACTTGTATCAGAGTACCTCCGTGATTTTTATAAGGTATTATTGCACAGTTTGAATAAACTATACCTAGATTTATAAAAAGGCCTCGCTCAAGTGAAAGTGTGAAGATAGTATATCACTGAAAATGAAAGGAATGAAAACTCTCAAAATAATAAAAATGTATCGCCTTTATAAGGCACTTTCAAGACACTCAAAGATTCCTTACAATGGATACATTACTCATGCGATCACACATTCATCTACCGGTGGTTGTAAATCACGTTGTATAGTCGCAGGTGCCTTATGGCAGGTTGACTTGGGTGCCACATTGCGCCTGCGGACGCTCCAACAAACCGCTGGAAGTAAACTGGGTGAAGTGTCTTGCTCAAGAACACAATGACAGAACAGGATTTGAACTAGCAACTCTACGGGTACTGAATGACCTGCTCTGATGTCTGAGCCACGGGTTATGCTCAGGTCAGAATAGTTCAATGCCTGTGTAATCACTGTTATGGGATCATACATAAAAGAGATAATGTGCATAAAAGATGTCTGCTGACCTGTTCATGTATTGATTTTTTTAACACTCATAAGAAATCAGTTCAAATGCATGAGAAATATCGAAGGGTTCATCATAAGCAAAATAATTAATTTGCATATATATATATATATATATATATATATATATATATATATATATATATATATATATATATATATATATATATATATATATATATATATATATATATACTGTATATGTATATATAGTGATACTAATTGTTTTTAAAAGTCACAGTATATAGCCCACTTGAGAATATATTTTCTGCCATGTGGCCCCTGAGCTAAAACTATTTTGACATCCCCAGTCCAATATAATTACAAAAAATAACGCATCACTGGTTGAAACTGTTGTCAATTGAAGCTGATCGGTTAATTCTTTTTTTTTCCTTTGGATGACCAGGGTATCTCTCTCTCTCTCTCTCTCTCTCTCTCTCTCTCTCTCTCTCTCTCTCTCTCTCTCTCTCTCTCTCTCTCTCTCTCTCTTAGACTTCTCCCTGCTACCTCCAGTAAAATATTTTTCAAAAGCTATGTCTCTTAAGAAGGAGACAATGAAAAGATGTTAACCATGGCAGGTGTTATATTTGAGGAATTGAGTGTGCGCCTGTTGCTGGGCTACAGGTGCTTGAGTACTGTCAGGGTAAACAGTCTCAATCTGGTACTGGCTGATTGGCCAATTAGTGACTGTTTCCATGTGACACATAGCAGTCAATATACGCTCCTTTTTCACCACCTCTCACAATCGCTCGTTTGCTTCCATCCTTAAGCGTGTCCGTCTTTACCCAAAATCCCATCTGCCTTCACAACCTTTTCTTCCCACCATTAAATTTGTTACCTCGCCTTTTCCCCACATTCAACATTCAGCCAGCTTTCCCACAGAACCTTTAACCCTGATTTGTTTTAGGATTACGATGTGTTAATATAGTATAGGCTGTTGCATGCAACTTTCCGCAATCCTCTTTGATGATGATGATTTTGAACACTGATACATTAGCATGAGGCTGTCTGAGGTGGATTGGTTGCACAGCTGAACCAAGACAGCCACAGTTGGTCACATTAAACTAATTATTAAATGTAATGGTAATTAGAAGTTTATATGTAATCATTATATACAGTTAAACAGTGCTTTAAAGACATAAATGCAGCTATATAGACGTGAATATTGATAGATGTAATTGCACTGTAATCTGCATTGTGAGGTGGACGCGCTAACCAGTCTTCCACCTTGCCGCTAAGAGAGATTCTTCAAAAAAAAAAAAAAAGACTGGGAAAATATAGTTTAGGAACATAAATATACATATTCTATGTACAACAAAATATGGCAAAGTGAGCGTAAGACTTAGTTTTTCACTTTTGACCATATGGGTCAGTCACTGGGACCTTTTGATGCTTGTACGCAGAAGCCTGCCAAGAAAGAGCCTGTTTATAAGAGAAGGGGGAACAATGATGTGTTTGCTTCATCAACAGTTCATAACACTCCAAAATTTTACATTTACACACATGCCAGTGGAATCTGTACTGACATGCAGGCTCACAGATGTTCAAACATTCAAAAAGAAACACAATTATCTGACATGCACAGCCTTGTTGTCCACACATCAACCGACGCATTACAGTGTTCTGCGTCTTTGCTGCCACTGGAACGATCGTATCCCCACTGTGTTTTGAACACTTTGATAGTGTTTCCAAGCCTGGATGCCTGACCTGCTTTGATGCTGGTGTCTAGCATTATTGTCATCTCCCCTCCATCACTCTTGGAATATTTAGGCAACGACAAGGGCTGCTTAAAACTTCTTCCAAACATCTTACACTATTTTCCTTTCAGTTTTTTTTCTCAAATCATTCTATGGTATTCCTGCCAAATGGTTACAATTCTACAATAAGTGCTAAAGTTAAAGACCAATTTATAGCTTTTAGAAATATGAACATTGATAATAGATTCTGTCATGGTCCTCTCTTTCATGAGCTGCAAGGTAACATCAGTCATGTAAGTGAAAAACAAAATGTAATCCAGGCAGACTTGGCCAAGTTGTTAGCATGGTTTCCTGCAAATGTGTTCCTGGTTCAAGTCATCAGCCAAAGTTAATGAGTGTATAAAAAGGTAATGTAAGATTCACCACAAACAACAACTGTGATGAAATCATGGCATTGATACTGTATGTTGATACAAGTTTGCTTACTCCCGTGTGCCACTATCTGTGTGTTTGCTATTCACTCCTGAAAAGGGTCAACTGCAAAAAAACTGTTCATGTTTTCCTAACTAATAAGCAATACTTCTTCAAATTATCCTCTATTGAGGTTTGATACTTTAGGATAATGCCACAGATGAAGAGAACAGAATTTGACATTTCTGAATAAAATTTGATGAAAAAAGGGAAGGGCCACCTTGAAGCTACTTATATTTAAATCAGTGATAAACGTTTCTAAGATGCTTTGTTTTGTTTTTTTTTTCTCCTCCACATGTACAATTGGACAGGAGTTTTCTTGGGCTCTTCTGACTCCTTGCCCTTGACTGTGTATACAGAACATATTCTCTGGATCATCACTCATGCTGTATATAATTTTAACACGTCTTTCCAATTATCCTCTGCAAAGTGGTGAGCCGTGAAACAAAGGAGAATGGATGGAATTCACGATTTAATACACTCAGATTAATTAATAGATTAATAATAGAATTCATATTATATGAGAGCCGACCAGCAATGGGGCCAAAACAGTCATTCAGCTATTATTAAGGAAATCGGTAGGTTCTAACCACAAATGATTAAACCCTGCGTTTGTACCAGTGTTTACACAATAGTAGTCTCAGGCAGTGATTCTCAATCACTTTCTTGCAACATATTAGCTTACAGTGGTCGGTCAACAGGTTTGCCAGGTGTTACGCATTTACATTTAATTGGTCTACATATTATTATAATTTTATTATCATTGTTCAATTATGCCAGTATTGTGTAGTGACATATGACAATGACATGCAATTACTTGATACTGGATAAGTTATTGGATACGTAACTGACATAAGAGTGGTATTACTGTACTCATTCTGCTTGGACAAACTAATTGTGGTAGTTAAAAAAAAAAAAAAAAAAGTGCATTTGCGCTAACTTCTCGTCACTAGGTTAATGCTGAGCGAATACAATGACAGCATCAAACTTCAGAATAAAGCTGTCATATGCTGGAATGAGATCAAGTTACCATGAATGATACTACCTATTTGTGAAAGCATCAAGTATCTATAATGAATTGAGCCCTTCACAGTTTTAAAAATCAAACAGGTCTACAGCTTTACATAAAGTTACATCTTTTCATTGATAGAAAACTAAACCAGTGCTGCATTGAAAGTGTATAAAACAGAATAGTACACAGTTACTGTTACAGTCTAGGTGCAACACAATGGAGGTTATGAAAACATAAATGCCAATCAATAGTCAAATAACAAGAAAATGACCATGACCGTAGCTTAGTGAGAGACCGCAGTCACCAGTGCTAACTCAGCAGCAGTGTAAACAGGCACGCACACAGATACTGTGTGTGTATATATATATATATATATATATATATATATATATATATATATATATATATATATATATATATATATATATATATATATATATATATATATTTGGTACATTGGTGATTGGTGAGTTTTCGGGTATGGATTTTTCTAACCAGGAAATAAAATAAAAATATGGCCCAATGAATGAAAATAGTTAGGTTAGATACACTTCAAAAGGCTTGTTTTGTGAAAATAAATTGCTTCAATACTTTTATGCAGAGGGATGCTTGTCAGCCCTGAATGACTGTTTCTGTCTAAAATAAAAATATACAACATTAGTCAGGTCATTGTTTTATTTGTTATTCAACTCAAGGCTCTAAGACCTTGGAAAAAGTGTTTGGGAACATGAAGTAGCAGGGGCATTTGCTTTGTTGTTTTTTTTTTTTTGTGCAATTAGGGTCTCAACATGACTGCAAATTTTAATGCACATTACTGGTGCTGTCCCTTGTACCAAATTAATCAATGGTAGCATAATAACAAAGCACCCTTTTTAGTCGATTACTTTTGCGATGATGTGTTGATGTGAGTGTGCATGTCATATCAACTCAGATACAGCACTGTCTTAAACGAACTTAAACGCGTTTGGGGACTCAAGCAAGACAATGTTGTTGTTGTTTTTTTGCTTTGTTTTGTCCTTTTCCCTCTATTTCCTGAACACTCTTAGTCACTTTAGCGGCGTGAGAATGTTTCTCAAATGTCTTCACAATTCAAGTTAAGCTAACTAAAGACAACAGTTTGAATAGTTGTGCGTCTGTGGCTTACCATTAACTGGTGACCAGTCAACAAAGCTAAACTTTGATGTATGAATGGATGCACACCTTCGGGTTACAGGACACATCAAGAGTCTCCCCCTCTTTTATCTCTCTGCCTCATAGTCTTTCATACTGAACACACACCCATGCACAGTTGGCGCTTTCAGCGATAATAATTCAAGTTACTTTATGAAAATAATCTGGCTGCAGGATTTAAATCACATCGGGGGATGTTTTTTTTTTTTTTTTAGAAAGATTAGAGCCAAAGTAGTTTTAATTGTAACCTCAAGGTTCGGGTTAATGACATTGATGTATGCCGGTGGCAATGTGTGTGTGTCATAAACTGGGTTGCAATTTGTGTTGTATAACTTTCACAGATAAGACAATAATGTCTACGTCTTTCCACTTCACTCCTATACATATACTGTAAAATATTTGGTAATAAACATATTACAAGCATGAACAAAAAAGTGAAAAATGGTTAGTTTTCACTTTCATAGTTTGACAGATTCAAATGTGTGCAACAGCTGTTGAAGTCTCTGTGTGCACTGCTGCCTATTCATCCAGCATTTGTGAGGTCAGAGGTTATTGGTGTTGTCAGACAGGCCCTGGCTCAAAATGTCTCTTGTAGTTAATTCAGTGCTTCTCAATTATTTTCTGTAACGCTCCCACTAGGAAAATATTCCTCCCCCATCCACTACCTGCCATAACTATATAGTAAGATTTGTCTAGTAAATTGTTATAAATTCATCTCTGCATCACAATATCTTCTCATAAACATGAAAAAAGAAGGAAATATATTATCTTACTTTTCATTTACCTTGTATTTTACTCCTGTTGTCTTTCATTTCATTCCTGTCATATAGTTTTCTGATGATGGCCATTAACATTTAATATTCCTCCCGTGTTAGCTTTCTGTTTCCATCCCTTGTATTCACAGGTCGGTTTTGACCCCTGTCTTAAAAAACCCATAAAATACCCTAGAACCAATTGCTTATCATCCAATTTGTTATATATGTTTGCTCCTTTGTTATATATGTGTTTGTATAAATATAAAATATTGCTACTGGCTATTAGTGAGGTGTAATAAAATAAATCTCTTAAACGGTTGGGAGGGTGGTGGTAATTTCAGTATTATTAGTTTTAGTAACATCTACAGTGTTATTATTTACTGTGCCCACCATTGACTTAGTTAGTCTGGTTAGTTTCCTCCTTAAAGTTTCTTGTCCATGGTCATAGCTGGTTAAAAAAAAACAAAAAAAACACAAGTGATTTAGTGACCCTGCAGTCCTCTAGTCAAATCTGGGACCACATGATCAGGACTACAGAAACATCTTGGATAGGAGCAAGCTTTCCATATTTTGCTTTGGTTTCTCTGTTATTGAATCTGAGAACTCTTTATATTATTTTAAATTTCTGAAGCGTCACTGTTGCCCAGAATATATTCCTGCCCGTCAATGCATCCCAAAGACTACCAGTGGCCTCATTACAGCATCTGTACACTCCGAAAGAAGAAGAAGCGAAGACCAATGTAGGCATCCAGGCATTCCTGATCAATATCATTCCACATGTTTACATGGACTTTTTTTTTCCTCAAGGTTTGTCATAGCCATGGTGACCTTTTTTTAGTGGATATTGAAATAGCAAAACATGTCTTGGTGTCACCTACTGTCATCAAAGCAACCCTTGTGATTCCAGTTTTTTTTTCTACATATGCAGCAGTTGTCCTGCCACTAGCATCAGGAGGTACTGAACTGAAAAATACGTTACCATTTTTTGATCAATAGTTTTCAGGGGCACTCGGATCAGCTATAGCGCAGGTGACCTCCTCCTCAGATGTGTCTGTGTCTTCTGTTTGATACTCCACATAATTTTCCTCCTCAGAAATGTTCTCATCCATGTCACTCTGCTGCTGTGTGTCCTCAGCTTCATTTTCGGCAAAGATTTGAGCCAGGGCTTGACTTGCAGAAAATCTCTGCATTTTTGCTAGCTGTCAAGTGTTGCGTACTCTGCAAGTCACAAAAAAAAATACTGGGATAGCCCAGGACTAGTTTGCTCCCAGATACTTAGGCAAAGTATTTCAATTAGCATCGAATGTTCAATGATTCATATTAACATCTATGGTCCTATTGGACCAAATATGCTGTTGGATACAATAAAGTGTTTCATTCTATTACCAAAAAAAAACAAAACAAAAAAAATGGTCAAAAATGACCTAACAACACAAGCATTACAAGTTGTATGAGAGCATTATATATTTTGTTAAAAATGTGTTTTTAAACTGTTTTTTATTTTAAATAGAAGTCCCTGAGAAAGTCAAAAAGTCTTGAGGCCTTAAACAAAGGTAGGGAGTACTTTTTTTGCATTTCAAACCTAAAAACGGGTCCCTGTTGTCCCCAGCACAAGAGGAAGGTTGTCTGCTCTTCGTATCTCCTGCTCTGTGCTGTTAGTGTGCAAGCTAAAAAATTAAAAAAAAAAAAATCTAAAATCCTTGGAGCTTACATTTCCTGTGCACACGCTGGCAATGAAACACAACTGCCACCTACAATAGTGCACCATTGCACTTCATTCCCTTGGGTCACATGCTCCCCCCCCCTCCCTCCCGACATCACCATCCCCCCTCCTCTTCCCAAAGGGGGCCCATTCCACAATTTGACACTGAGAAGTCTCTGGTGGGGTTGCAGTCACTGCTGTCAAGTTCTTCCACACCAAAATCATTCAATAATGGCTATTTCAAACATGCTTGGTGCGCCAGGACATTGAAAATTGTCGAAAGCATGGAATTGTCTGATTGCCTCAAAACTAGCTATCCTGTGTTCACAATGAAATGTGTCATGATAAAAAATATAAACACAGCAAGTAAAACTTTTTCATTGAGAATGAACTAACTCAGAACACAGTATCAAGCGCATGTCGCTACTAGAAAATGTTCTAGTAAAATGGCTCTGGGGCAACATGAAAACTCCACACAGGGAGGCAGGAGTGAGGTGGATTTGAAATTGGGTCCCTTTAACTGTGAGGCGGACGTGCTATTCACCGTGCTGCGAGTCGCCATAACATAAACAAATTACAACAAGGTCACGTCGTTATGATTCAGTTCCCTATATCTTTTTTGAAAGGCGCTTTGAGCAAAAAAAAAAAATCGTGATGAACAGGCGGTATGGAGGATGGGTATGATAGTGGAGGTATGAAATTCTTCTGTCATCAGAGGTTTTCTCTCGATTCATGTTTATCTGCTGTGGTTGGGTTGGTGTTAGAGGAGAGAATAAGCAAGGGATGCTTAAAAATCTAGCAAATGGAAAATAACACTTTGGGGGTGTGTAAGGTGAGAAATTACCATAGTAATGTGGTTAAAAGCTCCAAGAAGTTGTTGTTTCATGATAGGCTCCCTTTATATGTAACAGATTGAAAAATTTCAGACTCCGGAATGACAAACATTAGAATACTGGCAGGTACTCAATTCATGAAGCA
This sequence comes from Hippichthys cyanospilos, assembly GCF_059441005.1. Taxonomy (NCBI): domain Eukaryota; kingdom Metazoa; phylum Chordata; class Actinopteri; order Syngnathiformes; family Syngnathidae; genus Hippichthys; species Hippichthys cyanospilos. The sequence continues at coordinate 7,992,258 of NC_142375.1, read as the reverse complement.
CGCCCGCTGTGTGTGATGTCGGACAGTTTTGAGCCTTAACACTCAGATCACATGCGGATGGCATTTATTTGGAAATGTGAACGACCACACTAAAAAAATTGGATTTCACAAAAAAAACAAACAATAAAATACACCCTGCAGTGTGAATGTAGCCTAAGTAGTAGCACACAGTGCGGTTGTATAACAGGCAGCCAAACAGATACTATTCAAATGATTGATTGGTGTGAATGTGGATGGTCTGGGGGGAGTTGTCACATACACATATATGGTTGAGGGTGAATGAAGGGAACGAGAGGCCTTTTTTACCTGTGTGGAACTACACAAACACTGAAAGACAAAAATCCCGACCCATGCGCACATTGAATTGGGCACGAAGAGAGGGCTTCAAAAATGCCATCAACATCTGGTAATAATTTAAATACAACAGAGACAAAACTGAATTTATAAATATGAATGGTAGAAATAAGTATTGTAATGAGTTTATTGCAGTATCGCCAACAAACTATGTTCTCTGGCAAATGCTTTTCAAAAAGAAATAATTTGCTAGCAGAGAGAATCTGATCGATTTCGTTTTGACTCTGCTTGCTTCTCACGTTGTCATCTCGTGAGCAAGAACTTGATGTACAATAGTTCCTGCGGTTTCCCCTCTGATGATTGTTGTTGGTTTTCCTTGAACTCTTCCTCTGTCTCTCTGTATGTTTATATCCATTGTAGATGAAAGCACATGTGCCGTGTGTTCACTCTCAACTGGATTCCATCCTGGCCAATTGGTCTGATCACATCAAATAGATTTTATGTACCTAAAAGCCGTCAAATGATTTATTTTAGGTTATTTCATAGAAAGAGTCTTCAGGCAGTAGTCAAGTGACACCCTGAAGTGGTTGTCAGCCAATTGCAGGGCAAACAAAGACAAAGAACCATTCACACTCACACCTAAGGACAATTTAGAATGTCTGTACGTATCATGCATGTTTTTGGCAATGTGGGAAGAAAATGGGAGCAACCAGAGAAAATTCAAATGAGCACTGGACAAACATGCAAACGCCACTGTTTGGGACTGTGTGTGTGAGTTGGGGGGAAGGGGTGAAGCAAGGGTAAATGGGGCCAAGCCTTCTAGAGAGGACCAAGAGGGGTTGAAGCACAAGGTCATAAACCATTATTTTCTATATTTGGTGTGAGAATTTAAAGCCCTATGATGTGGTATAGACACTCAGTCAGGGCGGATGAAAAATGGTTCCACTCAGTTTGGTAAACAGTGGGTCATAACTACCACTGAACACCGAGGTCACTGCATCATCGGACTTTGTAGATGGTGGATGATATACCGAATGACTCAAGTATTTTCATTTTAGTGTGCAGCAGTCGAGTTACACAAAGCGGGTGTGTATGAGCAAATAATCATGAGCATACACCACATTGGTCATGATTTGGCGTGATAAATTCCTTGCTTGTAAAAATGTGTGTCATAATGCCAGAAATATCCTATTCAGGGCAACACGTGTGTATTTCTCAAAGAAAGTAGGTTAAATTGTGGGGTTTAGAAGGCCTCCACGAGACTGCACTTTGAGGCGAACAATTAGAAAAAAAAAGAAAGGGGCTGAGGCAAAGCAGGCATTTGCACATTTAAAATCATTTTAGGTGTAATGAATAATGTTTCTGCATACTATCTGAGGACCATCATGGTCATTTTCGAAGAAGGGAAGAAATAATGGCCCACGTCAAGCCATGAATGGAGAATAGATTGAGCGTGAGACACTCCAATCAGTAAAGGGTTCAAATAATGATTGCCATACAGGTCGAGATCGATTAACAAATATGTATCTTTTACAAATTAAAGTATGCACATGGCAAGCATTTTAATCAATTAAGATTGATGTTTTAGTGATGTTTAGTTTCAGCACACATGAAAGCCTTTGATGTTTCTCATTGAATTTCTTTGCAAAATATAAACTGGTACTGTATGGACTTTGCCCAGTGGTTCTCAAAAGGGGGTAAGTGAAGGTACTCCAAGGGAGAAGGAGTGATTTTAAAATATATATAATAAGTAGCATTCATGCAAAAAACATTTCAAAGTGTTAATAACATCGTGTACATATTTCAGAATATAATATAAGTTGATTATTCTAAAACTCCAGGTTCACTGATATAGAAATGCCCATTTTTTTCAAACTTCTTTTGAAATGAATTTCTTTTTGAAAACAAGGCCCTTCCACACAGTGAAATTCCAGAGTATACTTTACTCTAAAACGGGGGTGGCAAACATGCGGCCCGCTGGCCAGATCCAGAGGAGGTTTAATCCGGCTTGCAATATGGCTCAAACACATAAAGAAAATTAATAGGACCGTTAATAATATCACTGTCGATAATACTGTAATGCCCTTGCGTGTGTAATGTCACTTTTGGTCCCTGTTGTAATATACAGTAAATGATCGCTGTTAGTACATAGCTTCAATGTACAGAGGGCCCCCGGAGTACGGGATTCATCCGTTCCGCGGTTGGGATCGTAACACGAATTCGTCGTATGGCGTGCAATCCAAAACTATGTTAATTAGCTAAGGCATGTGAAACTCCAGGTAAAAAGGTTAAAGTCGTATATACATATTAAAAATTGTTATCAAAATAGTATAGTAAGTGCTACTTATATATACTATACATGGATACAATTAAATACCATAATAAATAAAAAAAATATAAAGGATTTATTTACCTTCGAGTGACGCTTGTAATGGCCATATTCCCTAGTAAGGGTAGCTTAGGCTAGGCTAGTTTAGCTTTCTTCATATTTCTTGATTATCTCCAGCTTCGTTTCCATATAAATCATCTTCTTACTTCTCTCTTGAACATCATTTGCAATCTTGGGACTGATGAATAACAAATTCAAGTTTGAATTAAGCACTAAAATGCATCATGAATACAATATTGAAAGCACTCTCACTCGTGATCAAGTCTTTAGACAGCCATCTTTATGACCTCGTGCGCCGACCATTAGTAGACCAGCATCTTAATGGCTGCATCACGCTGACCAATAGTAGACCAGTATCTTAGGGAGTCGAGACGCCGACCAATAGCGGACCAGAAGAGTAGTGACGCATTGCAGCGGAGGATGTTTGACGTCAACAGAAAATAAGAGCAATTACCTAAACCGCCTAAAGAGGGAGGCAAAACAACAAACAACCAACCCCATAGGTCATGACAGTTGTTGATGTTAATCGTAAAGCGGGATAAATGCCTTAAATAGGGGACAAAAAAACTCAGTATCCCACATCATAACGTAAGCCAGGGACACCGTAACCCAGGGGTCCACTGTATTTGAAATGGCGTCAATGACTTCTTCTTGAGTTTTTAAAATTCTATTTCCCATATATGATTATGTGGGTCACACCTAGTGTCCAGAATGAGACAATACAGCACCAATTTATTCTATTCCACGTATTTGCAGTTCACAAACTACAGATTTTGATAGGGGCATTTTCCTTCCTCGGAATATTTGTCTTTAAATGTATATAATTGTTTATTTATCGTGTATTATGTAAAAAAAAATGTATTTTTCAAAGAAATAGAACACAAATCATAGAAAATTCCCATTACTTTCATGCAACTTAAGGAAAAAATGCTATATAGCCTGACTGCTGGGGGAGGGGGGGGCGGTGAAATAATTTTGGTTATTAATAAAAAATAGATATGTTTGTGTTATTTTATAGTAAATTGTGAAAGTATTCATGACTCATCAATAAAGCAATCAATTCAACCATTCTTACTTATCCGATGCCAGGGATGTATTTTAACTTATTAACTATTGAAAATGTAATCATTTGGAAATTTGTCAAAATGCGTTTTGTGTCCACAATTGCTAACTAACGAGTTGATGAAACCATTTTATATAATACTGTTTTTGACTAAATATTTGGAAATCAACCCAGTTTTTTATGAGGTGTAAAATGTGCAATTCTTATTTTCTAAGCTTCATTTTAGCTGAAAAGTAACAAATATATTTGTTGTCAAATTGAATCTGTTGGTAAGTAAAAAGGGCATTTATTAAATTTTCAAATTTAATAAATTAAATAATGCTATTAAATTTGAAATTATTTTGTTTGTTTGTTTAGTTTCTTCAAATATTTGCAATGGGGGTCCATGGAAATTTTGCTTCTAAAAGGTGTCCTGACTCCAAAAAGTTTGAGAAACCTTGACCTAGGGGACCAAAAAGAAAGTGAACATTATTTTTATTTTAACTTCATTTATTTACTTTTTGACAATATAGTTACAGTTGACTCCTGCTATTTGGTTACAGGCCGGTGTGCAGAGCAAAAATCAAATTATTTTTTACATATACAGCATAACATGCTTTTACCTGTCTTGAATTTTCTTCCATGCTGCGGCTGAGCCAAAATGAGTTTGACACCCCTGCACTAAAAACACTTTTTGGTTCCTTTCTAAACAGTTCTAAACTTTACACTCGGACTTCTCTGGATACCCTCTTCCAACTTTTGCGGACTGGTTAAACTGGGACCAAATAGTCTGTTTATAGTGAAGGTTTAATGTTTATCATTCTAATAAAGGGCGCTTAATGTTGCAGATTTCTTGTATTTGCACAAATACTTATAATTACATATTTTTTTATTTCCTCCAATGTTTGTGTTTGTTTTTCTTATTTCCAAAATGTTGAAAAACAACGACTATATAAATGAAATTCTAAAGTTTATTAAATCAGAAAAAAAATGTTTTGCCTTGAATAGCAGGTATTTAGCGAAAAAAAATACACAGGAGGCACTGAAAAAAGTTTTCGAACCATTTTCTTGGAAAAACAGAATCCTCATTTTAAAAGACATGCTCAGATAATGGGATTGGCCCATTCTGATTTCGACTGAAGGTATAAGAAATTATTTGGGGCAAAACAAGAGGTAAGGACATTTCCTCATATGCAAATTCAAAAGGGTTGTATATAGTCGATGCAATTTTTTGGTGGCTTTTACTGCTGATGTTTGTTCTACAGGGTCTGGGTGGTTTATTTTGCGTTACATTGCTTTACAGAGTTGCAATCCTAATCCTAAATATGTATGCTGTTACTTTTCTTACCAGAAGATGGCAGTAAAGTCTTTCAACACAGAGACAATTGCCTGGCTCCGGATTCAAGTTACATTTTGGCATCAAACTGAAAGGTCTGTATCACAGACGCATATTTCATAATGTGCTCTTCAAAAATATTGCCTTTTTTTTCTTTATTTTTTACTACCCATTTTTTTGTGCTCCTGTTTTCTCATTTACCTTCTGAGGCGGTGTCACTCACTCAAAGCATTCTTTGTAAAAATTGCATTTCACTGAACTAAAGCGTCCAAATTAAAGGACATAATTAAAATGTTGTCACATCTAAAAATGTGTCTCTTTGCAGGATTTATTAATTTTTTCCACAAAAGTTATTTAATACTGCAAATAGGGCAATATTGTGCAAAATGTGATTGTGGGGTAGACGGCCAAATGTTTAAAAAATGTCACCATAGCAACAGCACAGTAGTGAGGCAAAATCACATAGCACATGCTTAGACCCACACCTAGAGTGCTCAAGGATATTGTTGGAACACACATAGACACCAATGTTACCAATGGGTTACCTGTCATGGCACTTGAAGATTTTACACCTTATCCACTTTTTTTTATCTTTCATGCTTGTTCTATTAGTCATCATGACATCTTCGTCCCTATACCAGATGGACTAAAGTGGGTGGAAAAAATGAAAATGGGTTAAATCCTGCAACACTCTTTAAATGTTAAGCCTTGCTTTCAGCAAAATTGCATACACTTTGTCAAGATCTGTTAATTTGCTGTTTGGAGAAAAAAAAAAACGTGCCCAGTACATTGTATATAAACAAGCTATTTTAGTGGTGATATATTTGATGATATTGTCTTTTAAAATGATTACATTGACAATGACCTCCCTCCAAAAGCTGCTTTATGATTTGGGACCTGTGTGGAGCTTAAAACAAACGTAGAGGAACTATTGGGGAGTTTAATCTCATAACACCAACAGATTACTGAAAATTCTTTGAGAGTCAAGGCAGTGGGCCATTAGCCCAAAGTGCCTCCTCAGGCTTGACTTTTTTTTTTCCCTTTCCCAAAATAAATTTCTTTTTAATCCCTGTGATGCTCTTCCAATTCTTTCTTGGTGTTATACTCAATCTACATAATAGCTCCACAGATGCAGTATATTGGCATCTGGACATGTGTGTGCGCGTCTGTGCGTTGGCCTTGTTTTGCTTGCCTGTGCATGTTGCAGTCTACGTGAGAGCCAGACCCTAGGATAAACAGGGAGGAATATTTCATTATCAAATGTCTCTCTCAGTCAGCTCATGGTTACACAAGCTAAACCAGGCTTTATGAACTCCCCGTGTCACACTGCTCTTTTCCATTTTACTCAGATTACATGTGGAAGCTGGGGATGGCACACAGGCAGTGCGGTGTGTGCATCAGCAGTGGGAGTAAAGAATATGATAAGGGGTAGAACGGAGGCACTGACTCTGGGTGGGTGGGGGAGCTATATGTATTAAATCCTGTTCTTTTCCTTTGATGGCAGAGGCAGATGCCAATTAGCCATTTCAGATACTAACCCAACAGTGAGGTACAGCCTATACAACAGGGCATTGAGACACACACGGGCAAGCACGCACGTTCACAAAAATGGTGTTTCGATCATAGAGGGTGCATCCCATTGACATGATGCATTTACTAGCCCCAACCTTAACCTTGACCATCAAAAAAGATTTCCTAACCCTTATCTTAACACAGTGCTTCTGAAATAGTGGGGCGGGCCCCCCCAGGGGGGTGCGGATGGCCTTTGGGAAAAGGGTTTGTTTTTGTCACGTGAAGTGTAATTGCGATAAAATCGAAATTTTAAACCCATTTTTAGGCACTTGATGGATGCCATTAATGTTGAAAAGGATACAGGTTTAGGTATACTTATAGAATTTTTATTGATAATTTTATTTATAGTCAGCGCGTTGAGTCGGGGGGGGGGGGGGGGGTAGAGTTTTCCCTTTCCTGAGGGGGGCTTGGGCCAATATAATTGAGAAACACTACCCTAACCTGAACCAACATCCATTTCAAACATATACTCTAAAAGCAAGTCTTGAACCTCAAAAAGTGGGCTGAACCTATAGGGTCCACTAAAACGATTCTTTTAAGTGCAAGAGGTCCCCACAAAGACCTAAGATTTCATCCTCACCATGTGGCAAAAACCATGGGCGCACGGACTCACGCACACACACACGCACACGCGCACCTACACACATACACCAACTTAGCCCTTGGTGCCTCACTGTATCGATTAGAGTAGGAAGTTACACAGTTATTTCTGCAGGTCTGTCATCAACAGCTGTCCCCCTATAGCAGTCAGAGATTAGAATCAGGGAGGGGCAGAGGATGGATAAGAGACAAGACAAGAACATTGTGTCACAATCATGTGTTTTCTATCATTTCTCCCTGTTCACAGTCAAAGATGAGAAGTAATAAATTAAGTATGTATGACAACCAAGTGCATTGTGTGTTTTCTATGTTTTTCAGGGAGAGAACTCACACATTTTGTGAAAAAAAAACACAATCACAATATTTTAGAGTTAATAATAGAAAAAGCACAAACACATCAAATAAAAATAATATTTATCAAAACAACCCTGCAATTGGCTGGCAACCAGTTCAGTGTTCCCTGCCTACTGCCCGAAGGCAACTGGGATAGGCACCAGCAAGCCTGCGACCCTTGTGAGGATAAGATAAGCTACAAATAATGGATGAACGGATGGCATTAATCAAAACAATCAAGTAACATTGATACAGTATGCCTGCCTAAATGAATGTGTTTTTCACTGTTTTAGAAGCTATTCTGCATTCTAGTTGAACTAGTTGGAGATGGTCATATTAAGCTTTGTTGAGACAAGTGAGGATAAACGGTGACGAGACAAAAGCAAGATTGATCATTTCTCATTCACTTGGGTCCAAGTGAAGAAATATGTTACCTGATCAATTTTGAGACAAAGGTTTCTCCAACAAAGGTAGACATTTTTACAACACATTCAAAGGAAAAATTGGGAGCCAGCATGTACGTTCTCTGAAATCTTAGAGTTAAAAAAAAAGAGATTACGGTTATTTGCATACAAGTGGTACAAGGTATTTTAAAATGTACTCATATACTGTACTTTATTTAGACTTGCATTCACATTTTCACACATTTACCTAAGCAAGGGTCTTCAGTTAACCCTATTTTTGCTGGTTTTAACACAATCTACTCAGAGAGGTCTGAGCAGAATTTGAACCCAGAACCATCTCCACTCGATGAGGCAGACCTGCCCAACCACTTTGATTTACATAATGGATTGCAGGTGCTCATCGGTGAGGCAACTCCTTCTGTATGCGCTGTTTTGTTCATTTCGATTACAAAGAACAGCTGCCTGCTCAGATATGTGGTACTAAAGATACAGAGTGTTTGAGCCGCATATAGACGGAGCTACAAAATGTCAGCGGGTTTGTCGTGTGTGTCATCAGCACATCATATCACGCCACTGAAAAAAATAAAAAAAATGGCCTGTTAAGGAATCCAAAGAGGAAGTCAGCATGATTTGCTCTAGTCACATTTCTCACATTTGCTTGTGTTAATGACAGACTTAAGTAACTGTCAAAAAGATATAAAAATGGCATCAGTATTTGTATGAATGTAATTTGTAAATGAGCAACAGATTTTGTATGCCTGTAATTTGTAAATGGGCAACAGATTTTGTTAACCAACTTCTAATATTGCTGGCCAGAGGAGTGACCAGCTTGACACAAGTGTGAGAAGAGAGATTTTTTTTAGTGGGGGGTGTGATGAGATAGTAACTCCTCAGAGAGACTCTGCTAAAGAAGACGACATATTGACGTATGTCACAAATGCACCGTTTGCGGGTAAGAATTATTACCATCATCACAAATGTCCACTTTATGCTTTATGTTTTGAGTGGGATGAAAATAAAGTCATTTATCAACACCGCTCGACTTCACTACTGGGTTGGTCTGTCAGAAGCATGCCTCCCCCGTGCATGCAAAGCATATTTCGGACAAATTCAGATATAAACGTACATATACTGTCAATCTATTATGTTGAAAGCATACTATAAATGTGGTCATGAATGCATTAAGGAAATAGGGCTTAAATCTTTAAAAGTAGTAGAAGCTTGGTGCAACAATGTTCCAGTATACATCAAATAGAACAGACACTCAGCTCAATATGCACTCATGTGTGTTTGCTACTGGGTCAAAATTTTTCAGTTATCCTTTATTTGGCAAATATGAAAAGAGTATGTGAATGTAGCAAAACTTATGGCTCACAAATAAGCTAATCTTGAAGCAATAGCTAATCACTCTAATGCTGGGTGGTGAGACAACTAACACAGGCTTCATTTCATAGTTTTGTCTTTGCCTTTCATAAAACTAAATATGCATGTCCCATGTCTTCCTTTTCTGAGAATTTTTGTTTGTATACTGAAGGGACTTGGACTGGCTGGGTGGGCTGTGTATCATTTTCGTGAAGGTGGGAAGGGTACTATTTACGTTGTAACTTTACAGTTCCTTGGAACTTCCTTGAATTACCATATTTTTCGGATTATAAACCACAACTTTTTTCTCGTGCGACTTATCTGTATTTATTTATTTATTTATTTATTTATTTATTTATTTATTTATTTATTTGCTAACCACCAGAAAGCAAATGTGAGTATCTGTTCGAGGTGTCAATTTATGGAACATGTTAAGAAGTTTCAGATTATACTTAACGATTTCGTGTTTATATTGTTCTGTTATTACTATTTACGCCTGGACATGTTTCTCCTGTGGTCATGTGATCTTCATAGCAACCGCCTAGCAACCAATCACAAGTTGTTTTTCATTCCTCCACTACCAATCAGGACTCTGTTTACATTATCATAGGTTGTTTTGCTCTTTCAACGGTCAGTCGGCAGGTATCGTTGTAACGGACAGTCATTTTCTGCTTTCAATTATTCGGTGGATTATCACATTCCTTTCATCATTATTCCGTGCGTCCATGAGAATGTAAGTACAGTTTGAATATGTTGTCCGTTCGTGGTTTGGATACATGTTTACGTTTGCACTGCTTCACTTGTCCATTAACGTCTAAGTTGTTATTGCATTTAAGTTTGGTATAATTGCTAAAGGCAAATATACCGTACTTTTCATACTTCACTTTTAGTATTCATGTCAAAGTTACATCCCCAAAATGTGCGTATTTGTCGAATGTTTGCCGTGTGTGCCGACGTGATTCTTACTAGTAAGGGAGTGACGTCACCGCCCACCTATTCATCTCCATTAACCCTTTCCTACCTAACGCACATTTGGAACGATTGGGTTTAATTCATTCTTCCTATCATTGTACGGTATGTTTGCCTGTATTGTTTATGTTATTCTATGCTAATATAGAGTAATGTGAGAATATGATGTAACATATTGTACAATTTTAGTTATGTTAGTTATCATTGTTTAGTGAATGTTCTCTGCTCTCCTTTGCAGAGACCACACACACACACAAACAATCAATCAATCACATTACAACAATCACACATAGAAAACACCTACACACCCTCACACACACCAACCCAGATAAATAAATAGAACATTATATACAAATAAAGAGTGGCATGAGAGTGTGCATCATCTTTATGTTCTGGCCGGACAACCTGATAAGATTGAGGATCCTCTGAATCAATCAAATACAGTCCTTTCAAGGAGGTCACAAGTTTGGGCGCTATTCCGACACCTCCATTACATGGTCCTTCGAGCCGGATCCTTAGTTTTATCAGTTCAACAATGGCTGCTGCTCGTCCTCGCCGTGAAGTACAACGGCCTCGCCACTTTGATGACTTTCTGGTGACTCTCCCGCCACGTCATCTTCCTTCTCACACTCCTCATGACCACTCCACCGTGGGAGCAGCTCATCAACCACCTGCTCCAATTAGCGATCCACCTTCAGTTACACCTGCTCCTCAGAACTTCAGCGCCGAAGCCGTGATGTCAGCTCTACAGGAGATGAGGGAAGATAACAACCAGCTCCGACGTGACATGCAGAATCTCTTCCACTCTCTCTCGCTGAGGTCCACGACTCCGTCACAACGACCTACCTCAATGCATTCAGCTCAGGTTGAGGACCGTGCTGCCTCATTTGCATTCCCTTGTCCTCCGGCGAGAACATCTACTCCCAACCATAAACCTCACGCACCAGTGGATGAACTCCCACCATGGCCTGAAGTATGGCCAATGCCTCCGCCAATGGAACTACCTCCTCCTCCTCCACCGGAGGAACTCCTGCCGCCGCCTCCGGTGCCAAACCTGCATTCTTATGGGACGGGACTGCAATCCACTCCATATTATGTGGAGCCATACACTGCTTCTCAACAGCTGTCCTCTGTAGAGTCCACCTATAGAGGACCCAAACCGCAAATACCTTGCTTCACAGATGATGATCCGCGCCAGTTTGCCCGTCTAAAGATTGCACTGGACAATATCCTTCCCAGCGATGCTACAGAGCGATTCAAGTACCAAATACTGGTTGATCACCTCAAACATGAAGACGCTCTTCTCATTGCTGATTCTTACTGCCATTGTTCAACTCCCTTTTCGAAAACGATGGCCGCACTTACTGAAATGTATGGGCAGCCACATAAGCTAGCGCTGCAGCGGATCAATGACGTCCTGGCAGAGCCTCTAATTCGTAGCGGAGACAGCCGAGGATTTCGTCTTTTTGGTCTCAAAGTCAGATCACTGGTCGGCATGCTCCAGCAACTAGGCAGGGAGGGCAGGACTGAGTTGGAATGCGGTTCTCACACTTCACGTCTTCTTACTAAGCTGCCTCATGAGCTCAGAGCGCAGTTCAGGCGGTTCATTGATCCCATCCGCACCCCGATTCCAACGCTGGTGCACTTCTCGGATTGGCTTGAATACGAAGTCCGTGTTCAGGATGAAGACTTCACTTCTCCACATTCTAGGCCCTCAAGAGACGAGCGTCGGAAGGTTCCTAAAGCCAAGCCGCAGAACCTCAGTGGGCGTACTACCATGGTTCTCCTCGGCTCAGATCCAGCTCCTAAGCCACTTGAGTCCTTTTCACAAGTCCGTTCAACGAGGAACAACAAACAAGAGAAACCAAAGAAATATTGCCCTTTCTGTGATAATGAGCAGCATTACTTCAATCAGTGCACAGAATTCAAAGAGTTCACAACAGATCAGAAGGCATCCTGGATCAGAACTGGTAAGCGCTGCTGGAGGTGTGGCAGAAACCATTTAGCTGCTCAATGCTACCTCAAAGCTAAATGTCAACAGTGCAATCAGATACACCTTGATGTACTCCATGACGTCAACGTTGCCACCACCACCAAATCCAAGCCACCAGAACCAGATTCTGTCCAACCAGCTACCTACTATCTCGACCCAGACCTCAGAAGTAGCTGTGTTCTACTGAAAATGGTCAAAGTTCTTCTCCACAAGGGTCAGCACAAACTCGAGACGTATGCCATTCTAGATGATGGCTCTGAGCGCACAATCCTTCTTCACAGTGCTGCTCAGGCGCTAAACCTTCAGGGACCAACTGAGGACTTGGCTCTTAGAACAATCCGCAGAGACTTAAAGACTGTACCAGGGAGGTCAGTGTCATTCTCCATATCGTCAACCGCTTATCCTCAGAAACGGTTTCACATTCACAATGCGTTCTCTGCGACAGAGCTAGGCCTCTCCAAACATTCTCATCCTGTTGAGGCATTGCAGAAGACCTATCGCCATCTTAGAGGCCTCCCACTCCATTCAGTCAGTCAAGCTCAGCCACTTCTCCTTATCAATCAATCAAATCAATCAATCAAATTTTATTTATATAGCCCTAAATCACCGAAGTCTCAAAGGGCTTCACAGAATGAAAAGAGGTCATACAGAGACATCTTTTCAATGTAAGGTACACAACAGCATCCCCTGTCAAAGCTCCCAGAAGGGGAAGGAAAAACTCAAAAACCCCAATTTGGGGAAAATCAGAAACCTCCAGAAGGGACCACAGGTGGGAGGAGCCCCCTTCCAGGCCCACAGGTTGAAGTGGATGCTGCATGTACCGAACACAGACAGAAAACATATTGTGCTATATAGTGCAGTGATGTCTTGACAGCAGGCAAAGCCATTGGGCAGGAACCATCCCGCATTCCAGCCAGGTGGACCGCAGACGGCTAGACTCCTAACCCGTGATGGTCGACCAGCGCAGGACCCAATGGAGGCGGTCAAGTCAACCCTCACCATCTAGCTAGCCCCCTCTCCCGGCCGGAAGAGGGGGGCAGGAAAAAAGAAGAAGGCTGCAGACAGGCTAATTTAACTAAATGCTTTTGAGTATAGATGTGTTTTTAGTCGGGATTTAAAGATTTCTACCGAGGTGGCTGCGCGAACTTCCATAGGTAGGGCATTCCATAGTACTGGCGCGCGAATGGAAAATGCCCTTGATCCCGCAGACTTCTTTTTAGCCCGTGGGGTCGATAGCAAACCGGCATTTTGTGATCGAAGTTGTCGGGACGGAACATAAGGTGATACTAAGTCGACGAGATAGGAAGGAGCTAAACCGTGTAAAATTTTATAAGTAATTAACAACACCTTAAAATCACATCTCACGTGTATTGGAAGCCAATGCAGGTCAGCTAGAATCGGAGTAATATGATCAAACTTTCTCGTCCTTGTCAATAGTCTCGCCGCTGCATTCTGTACACACTGCAGGCTTTTAATGTGAGACATGGGAAGGCCAGAAAACAAAATGTTGCAATAGTCTAGGCGCGACGTAACAAATGCATGAATTAATGTTTCTGCATCGCTAAGAGAAAGAATAGGGCGAATTTTAGCTATATTGCGGAGGTGAAAAAACGCCGTTCTTGTCATGTTATTAATATGTGTTCGAAAGGAGAGAGTTGAGTCAAATATCACGCCGAGATTTTTTGCAGAACTACTTTGGGAAATAATACAGTTTTCTAGGTTCAGCGTGGTATTCTTAAGCAGGTGCTGATGATGAGCAGGGCCAATAAATAACATCTCAGTTTTATTAGGGTTGAGAAGCAGAAAATTGGAAGACATCCATTGTTTAATCTCGGCGAGGCAAGCCTCCAGTTTACTGCACTTGCACGGATCCGTTATTTCTAAGGGCATATAGAGTTGGGTATCATCAGCATAGCAATGAAAACTAATAGCATGTTTACGTATAATATCGCCGAGAGGAATCATGTAGATGTTGACGCTACAGGGTCCTGCCAAAGTCTTGATGCATCAGCCATCAACACCTCAGTGTCTTCTCATCAACACTTCAACCTCTTCTGATGACATTCTCAGTCATGTGTCCCGATTGTGGCAGGTGGACATTCTTCCATATAGGAGCGAGAAGCTTGTCACCAGGTCCAAGCAGGACAATGCAGCAATCAAACTTCTGGAGGAGAAGACAGTCAGAGTTGAAATCGAGAACGTCCAAAGATATGCCACCCCTCTGCTGTGGAAGGACGGTCTTCCTCCACTCAATTGCCCCAAGGAAGCTGTCATGAGCCTCCTGCGCGGCACTGAGAGCCGCCTTTCCAGAGATGCAGCGAAGGCCACTTCTTACTGCCAAGAGATCAAGAAGCTTGAGGACTCAGGCTATATCCGAAAGCTCGGATCCTCTGAAGAGAAAAGTACCAATTCTTGGTACATCCCACATCACATGGTCCATCACAACGGCAAAGACCGTATTGTTTTCAACTGCTCTTTCACGTTTCAGAATAATAGTCTGAATGAGCATTTGCTTCCTGGACCAACTCTGAGTTCCAGTCTCCTTGGTGTCCTGCTCCGTTTTCGGCAATATCCCATTGCAGTGAGCAGCGACATTAAGGGCATGTTTCATCAGGTCCGCCTCCTTCTTGAAGACCAGCCTTATCTCCGCTTTCTTTGGAGGGACCTGAACCGCAATGCAAAGCCTGACATTTATCAGTGGCAAGTTCTTCCTTTTGGGACTACATGCAGTCCTTGCTGCGCAACTTTTGCCCTGCAAAGGCATGTTACTGATCACAGTAGTCCAGAAGAAGACACTCGGCAGTCAGTTGAGAACTGCTTTTATGTCGACAATCTCCTTCAAAGCTTCCAATCCATATCAGAAGCAAAACAGCTGGTCACCAAGCTCCAGAGCTTGCTCCAGTTGGGAGGCTTCGAATTGCGTCAGTGGGCCACCAACGTGTCTGAAGTCATCAGTCACATGCCACCCGAGATCACGTCAGAAAGCCAAGAACTATGGCTTTCGATAGATGGCGCTGATCCCCCAGAACGCACTCTAGGGCTGCACTGGCACTGCAAATCTGACACCCTCACCTATCGTGTCCGCCACACTGAGCAACCAGAGCCTACAATGCGCAACATCTACCGAGTCCTAGCTCGACAGTATGACCCCCTGGGGTTACTCATTCCATACACCACACGAGCTAAGATCTTGGTGCAAAGGCTCTGGGTGAAGAAAAGGGACTGGGACGATCCTCATCTGCCGGAGGATCTCCTCCAGCTGTGGCATGATTGGGTGAGTGAACTTCCATCACTTCCTCATATTACTTTCAAGCGCTGTTATGTTCACTCAGGTACCGATCTCTTAGCGGCATCTCAGAGCATTCACGTTTTCTCGGATGCTTCAGAGCAGGCCTATGGGTCGGTAGCCTACCTGCGCACTGTCAGCAACAATAGTGAAATTCAGGTGGCCTTCTTAGCGGCCCGTTCTCGTGTTGCTCCAGCTCGCCAACTTTCCATCCCACGACTAGAACTATGCGCTGCCCACATTGGAGCTCAGCTTGGCAGAGTCTTGAAACGCGAGCTCACTATTTCCATTGACAAGATCACCTACTGGACCGACTCTACCACTGTGTTGTCTTGGCTACAATCTCCTTCATGCCGCTACAAGGTGTTTGTCGGTACCAGAGTCGCAGACATTCAGGAGTTAACTGAGAGCAATTCATGGCGCTATGTCCCCTCTAGCGAGAATCCTGCTGACGATATCACTCGTGGAATGACCCTGTCACAGATTCGAACCAACAAACGCTGGAGCTCCGGACCCGCCTTTCTCCTCAATGCTGAATCTACTTGGCCTTCCAGCCCAGATACTGTTGATCTTGAAGATAAAGTTGAGCTGCGCAAAGCCAAATTCTGTGGCCTCATCAACACTACCCTTACTCCACTTGTGCCTGATGTCAGTCGGTTCACTTGTTTCAGAGATCTTTTGGAAGCTACGGTTAGAGCAAGTTACGGGGCGGCCACAGACCCACAACCATCAGCTGAATCTTTCCGACAAGCTGAACTCTCCCTCCTCCGACAAGTTCAAATGGACTGTTTTCCAGAGGAATTTGCTCTCCTTTCCTCTCAAAAGATCATCCAGTCCAGCAGCAGATTACTTACTCTGTCGCCGGAATATGACTCAGAAACTCAGCTGATCCGGGTTGGGGGCCGACTCCGACGGTGTGAGTCCATCAACCCAGAAACGTTGCATCCTGTCGTCCTAGACTCACATCATCCTATCACAAAGTTGATCATTGCAGACTACGACAATAAACTTGCCCATCCAGGTCCGGAGAGAGTTTTTGCTGAACTGCGTCGAAGGTTCTGGATCCTACGGGGCAGAGAGGCAGTCCGCAAGCATCAACACCATTGCTCAGAGTGCCGCAAGTGGCGCAGTCAACCGATTATTCCCAAAATGGCCGACCTCCCACCTTCCAGTTTGAGGCTCCATCGACCAGCTTTCCACTCAACCGGAATGGACTGTTTTGGACCTTTTACTATAAAGATAGGGAGGCGCAATGAGAAACGATGGGCTATAATATTCAAGTGCCTCACTACACATGCAGTGTACTTGGATCTGCTGGCCAGCATGGACACCGATTCTTTCCTCATGAGTCTGCGACGCTTCATCTCCAGACGGGGAAAGCCCCACGAGTTGCTTTCTGATCAAGGCACAAATTTCAAAGGTGGCAACTCAGAACTCCAAGAGGCTTTCAATGCCCTCGCTCCTGACCTTCAGTCACAACTCGCCAGCCAACAGATTCACTTCCACTTCAACCTGCCAAGTGCCCCTCATTTCGGAGGCTCCTGGGAGCGGGAAATTCGCTCCATCAAATCTGCATTACGTGCCATTCTAGGATCTCGAACCGTCACTGAGGAGGTCCTAAGAACCACCCTTATCGAAGTGGAAAGCATCGTAAATTCCAAACCCCTGGGATACACCTCCTCCGATGTAGCAGACCCAGATCCAATCACTCCCAACATGCTGCTGATGGGGCGGCTGGATCCGTGCACTCCACAAGTAGTGTACTCTGAGACCGAGCTTCTCAGTCGTCGCAGATGGCGACACTGTCAGGTCCTTGCGGACCAGTTTTGGACCCATTTCATCAGGGACTACTTACCATCTCTCCAGAGCCGCTCCAAGTGGCAACAGGACCGTGAGGACATCTGTGTTGATGCCATTGTGCTGGTGATTGACCAGCAGCTTCCACGTGCCTTGTGGCCAGTTGGTAAGGTCACAGCTGTTTTTCCTGGTGCAGACAGTAAGATCCGCACTGCTGAAATACAGGTCAAGGACAGATCCTACACCAGACCTGTTTCGAAACTCATTCTCCTCCCTGCACTTCCCCAAGACATTCCAGACTGATGTTCTTTAACTTTGCTGTGCAAAGTTGGGGCGGCTGTTAAGAAGTTTCAGATTATACTTAACGATTTCGTGTTTATATTGTTCTGTTATTACTATTTACGCCTGGACATGTTTCTCCTGTGGTCATGTGATCTTCATAGCAACCGCCTAGCAACCAATCACAAGTTGTTTTTCATTCCTCCACTACCAATCAGGACTCTGTTTACATTATCATAGGTTGTTTTGCTCTTTCAACGGTCAGTCGGCAGGTATCGTTGTAACGGACAGTCATTTTCTGCTTTCAATTATTCGGTGGATTATCACATTCCTTTCATCATTATTCCGTGCGTCCATGAGAATGTAAGTACAGTTTGAATATGTTGTCCGTTCGTGGTTTGGATACATGTTTACGTTTGCACTGCTTCACTTGTCCATTAACGTCTAAGTTGTTATTGCATTTAAGTTTGGTATAATTGCTAAAGGCAAATATACCGTACTTTTCATACTTCACTTTTAGTATTCATGTCAAAGTTACATCCCCAAAATGTGCGTATTTGTCGAATGTTTGCCGTGTGTGCCGACGTGATTCTTACTAGTAAGGGAGTGACGTCACCGCCCACCTATTCATCTCCATTAACCCTTTCCTACCTAACGCACATTTGGAACGATTGGGTTTAATTCATTCTTCCTATCATTGTACGGTATGTTTGCCTGTATTGTTTATGTTATTCTATGCTAATATAGAGTAATGTGAGAATATGATGTAACATATTGTACAATTTTAGTTATGTTAGTTATCATTGTTTAGTGAATGTTCTCTGCTCTCCTTTGCAGAGACCACACACACACACAAACAATCAATCAATCACATTACAACAATCACACATAGAAAACACCTACACACCCTCACACACACCAACCCAGATAAATAAATAGAACATTATATACAAATAAAGAGTGGCATGAGAGTGTGCATCATCTTTATGTTCTGGCCGGACAACCTGATAAGATTGAGGATCCTCTGAATCAATCAAATACAGTCCTTTCAAGGAGGTCACAAGTTTGGGCGCTATTCCGACACCTCCATTACAGAACAACTATCAAATAGAACTGAAAAGATGTACAAAAATAATGCTAAAAAATAATTAAAACAATATACAGTATTATTAAAAAAATATATATACATACTATGTATATATATATATATATATATATGTTCTGGAACTATTAAAACAGTTAAGACTTGTGCTTTGGTTTATGTTTTTTGGCGCCACCGCTGGCCGCTGTTGGCGGTGCATTTCTGAAAGGGAGGGGGAGGTGATCCAGTTGGGATCAGTTATGTCAATGCCACACGTTGTTGTTCATCCTTACGAGAGCTGGCCCACAAGTGTCTGTGAGTCGTTTTCTTTCATGGAATATTATTTACCTTAATATGCCCATGGTTGGTCATTCGTGTTATTATAGATAACAAGCTGGCTAATGTTAGTTTATATCAGCATGTTAAATGGTGCTGCCTTTGTATGTGTTGACTCGTTAGCATTTTTGTGTTAGCTCATTAGCATCTCATATAGAAGAGAATATTATTTGTGGTTGTATATTGGATTTAATCTTCACAGTTGGTTTGGTAAAATGTAAATTTCACATATGTATACTTACTGTATGTTTGGTATATATTATTCTTTGCAGTTTTACAAAATTAAAATGAGTGAGAACGACACAACTATTAAAGAAGTTGCCCTCATTTTGCTGTTCGCTGTCTGTCTACCTTGACGAAAACCACCTTAACATCTTGGGAGGACAGAACAGTAAAAAGACACTCTATTCGGCAGAAGCAACCATAAAGAGACAGCTACTGTGTGTCATGGATGACAACAAGGAACAGTTCAATAAATACCATTCCCAGGAAAAGCAACAACCCCAAATGGATGCAAAATCATCTTTAGCAACAAGATCCTGTTGCTCTAGCTCCTCAAAGCATTCATGTAGGTCATTAGCAAGCGTCGCAGCTGCCAAAGCGCGAGCCAAAGCGGCAGCTGCACATGCGCATTTGGCCTATGCTGAAGAGGAAGCAGAAGCTATGAAACAACAAGCTGATGTTCAAGCTAAGCTACATGTCCTGCGAATGAAGAAAATGGCTGCTGCCGCAACCGCTGAAGCTACAAGTCTTGAAGTTGCAGCTCAGCAGCTAGATGAAAAGTTCAACAGAGATGAACACTTCTCAATATCGTCTGAGCATAAAGTACAAAGGGTTCAAGAGTATGTGAACAATCAACCATATGACCAGAATTACCAGACTACCATACAACATGATTATTATCCAGTCACACCTTTAGCTCCACCTAAGGTGTCACCAAAAATATCAATTTCATGTCCAATCACCTCTCTGGCTCCCCCGGATGCACTTTTCAAGACAGAGGCATGTGAAGGTCATCGTGTGAACCCGGTCACACAACTGTCTCCACCTCGTATGCTTAAGAGAGATGAGGATCAACCAGCACATCCACATTTGTTGCAGCTACATCCTCCCATTAATCAGCAGAATACAGAGCCTACACGCTGCTGCGAGCCATCTCGCCTATCACCTCCTCATCACATCACCCAAGACTCATCGCCAATCGAAGATGTGGCACGATATCTCATGAAACGAGAATTAGTGTCAGCCACATTACAGAAGTTTGATGACGAGCCAGAAAGTTACCGTGGTTGGAAAGCGTCATTCTTGAACGTAATCAAGGGCTTATCACTGACACCACGAGAAGAACTTGATCTTCTCTGCAAATGGCTTGGGCCACAGTCAGCAGCGCAAGCAAAGAGAGTCAGCTCTGCACAGGCTCATAATGTTAGTGCAGGCCTTCAAATGGTCTGGCAGCGTCTAGAAGAAATGTATGGAGCTCCTGAGATGATTGAATATAGTCTCTTCAAAAAAATCGAAGAATTCCCAAGGGTATCTGCCAGAGATGGAGCCAAACTGAGAGAATTAGGAGACCTCTTACTGGAGTTGGAGCTCGCCAAAGCAGAAGGTTTCTCACCTGGACTTGCTTACCTTGACACAGCACGTGGTGTCAATCCAATTGTGGAGAAACTGCCATATGCGCTCCAAGAAAAGTGGATAACCAAAGCATCCAATTATAAAATAGACTACAGTGTCACATTCCCTCCCTTTAACGTCTTTTCCAGATTCATCCAAGAGCAAGCTAGGATCAGGAATGACCCCAGCTTCTTCTTCCACCCCGCAAGTGCAGGGAAAATGGAGAAACCTACAAACAACCTCAATAGAACGCGTATCTCAGTGAGGAAAACAGACATCATAAACAAGTCAGAGTCTGACGCTCCAGGAATCGACACAATTGACAATCCAGACAAACAGTGCCCTCTCCATAAGAAACCGCACCCGCTCCGGAAGTGCCGCGGTTTCCGCAACATGACTCTAGAAGAAAGGAAAACTTACCTGAAAGAGAACAGGATATGCTTTCGATGCTGTGCATCCACCAAACACAGAGCAAAGGACTGCACAGTTGAAACTATCTGTATGGAATGTGAAAGTAAAAAACACATTTCAGCATTACACCCAGGTCCTCCACCAAACGATACAAATCTCACGAGACCACAGCCAGAGTTGGAAGATCACGGCGAGGAGCCAGAAGAGAAGACAGTCTCAACCTCAGCAACAACACTGTGCACGGAAGTGTGTGGAGGCTGGCGTAGTTCTAGGTCTTGCGCAAAAATCTGCTTAGCCAAGGTGTATCCAGAAGGGCAGAGGGACAAGTCAGTCAAGCTCTACGCTGTCTTGGATGATCAGAGCAACCGCTCTCTTGCGAAGTCTGAGTTTTTCAATCTTTTTGGTGTCATAGGACATAAGGAGCCATACACACTCAAAACCTGCTCAGGTCTTGTGGAAATGGAAGGAAGAAGAGCAAAGCACTTTATAATTGAATCCATTGATGGCCACACAAGAGTGCCTCTTCCTCCATTGCTTGAGTGTGATATGATTCCAGAAGACCGTTCTGAGATACCATCGCCAGATGTTGCACATCATCATTCGCACTTGGAGCCAATAGCACACAAAATCCCAGCTATTGATGAAAGGGCACACATTTTACTGCTTTTGGGAAGAGATGTGTTAAGGCTACACAAGGTGAGAGAACAACGCAATGGGCCGCAGGATGCGCCATTTGCCCAGCGTCTCGACCTTGGCTGGGTGGTGATAGGAGATGTCTGTCTCGGAGGGACACACAAGCCAACCTCGGTGGAGACCTTCAAAACCAACACACTGCTTAACGGAAGACCATCGTATCTCAGTCCATGCACAAGCAGTATTCATGTAAAAGAGAAGTTGCCTAACCAACTGAAAGGTATTCACCATCGAAACCAAACAGACAGCCTTGGAAACACAGTGTTCATAAGGAAGGTAGATGATGAGAGGCCTGCACCCTCAGTCAATGATAAGCAGTTTATGATCATTATGGAAAGGGACATGTATCAAGATGAGTCTAACACATGGGTGTCGCCCCTGCCTTTTGCGACTCCCAGACAGCGACTGCCGAATAATCGAGTCCAGGCTCTCAAGCGGCTCTTCACCCTTCGTAAAAGCCTAGACAAGAAAGCAGACATGAGAGATCACTTCGTCGAATTCATGCAACGCATGCTCGACAATCAGCAAGCAGAGCTGGCTCCTGTTAAAGAGCCTGGTGAGGAGTGCTGGTACCTGCCTTTGTTCGGAGTATACCACCCACAAAAGCCTAGTCAAATTAGAGTAGTGTTTGACTCAAGTGCAAAACACGAAGGACTGTCGCTAAATGATGTCCTCTTGAGCGGCCCAGACTTAAATAACACTCTTGTTGGAGTCCTGATGCGCTTCAGAAGGGAGCCTGTGGCCATAACAGCAGACATAGAGCAGATGTTCTACTGTTTCAGTGTAAGGAAAGACCACCGCGACTACTTGCGCTTCTTATGGTACAAAGACAACGACCTAGCCAAAGAGGTGACAGAGTACCGCATGACAGTGCACGTATTCGGAAACAGCCCATCGCCAGCCGTTGCGATATATGGTTTGAGGAGAGCTGCTCTAGCTGGAGAAACAGAACACGGCAATGAAGCATGGACGTTCGTCACCAGAAACTTCTACGTTGACGACGGACTGACCTCGCTTCCCACAGAAACTGAAGCGGTGAACCTGCTTAAAAAGACACAGAATATGTTAGCGGAGTCAAATCTACGACTACACAAAGTCACCTCAAACAGTAACAAAGTGATGGAGGCGTTTCCAGCGGAAGATTTAGCAAAAGACCTCAAAGATTTGGATCTTGGAACAGACCGTCTTCCTCTCCAACGAAGCCTAGGTTTGAGCTGGAGTTTGGAATCAGATGCCTTCTGCTTCCGAGTTTCTAGAGAAGAAAAGCCCTTCACTAAACGAGGCATATTGTCCACTGTAAATAGCATATTCGACCCCTTAGGATTCATCGCCCCCATCACTGTGCAAGGGAAAGCTCTTATCAGGGAACTTGCCTCAGAACCAGGGGACTGGGATGATCCGCTCCCACCTGCGAAAGAGAAAAAATGGAAAGCGTGGAAAGAGTCTCTTGTGGAAGTAGAGCTTTTACACATTCCCAGATGTTATGTTCCATTATCTTTGTCTTCGACCCATCAGCGGGAACTGCATGTCTTTGCAGATGCCTCATCAACAGCAATTGCATCTGTAGCTTATATAAGGGTTGTAGATAAAGAGGGACAGTGTTTCACTGGATTTGTCATGGGAAAAGCCAAGCTAGCACCTAAACCTGCACACACTATCCCACGTTTAGAGCTGTGTGCTGCAGTACTTGCTGTGGAGATGGCAGAGCTTATTTGCCAAGAGATGGATCTAGACTTTCAGACTGTTAAGTACTTCACTGACAGCAAGGTAGTTTTAGGATACCTTCACAACACATCACGGAGGTTCTACGTCTATGTATCAAACAGAATTGCAAGGATCAGATATTCATCTTCACCCTCACAGTGGCATCACATATCCACAGAGCACAATCCAGCCGACATCGCCACAAGGCCGATACCTGCATGTCTTCTGCAACACACCTTTTGGTTCAGTGGACCCTCGTTCCTGAGAGAAAACAACCAACAACTATCACCAGTTATAACAACGGATTTCAACCTTATCGATCCAGAGCTTGATCCAGAGATGCCCCCTGAGATAAGTACCTGTGCAACGAAAGTTGTCGACAAACACCTCAGTCCTCAGCGGT
The DNA here is from genome assembly GCF_059441005.1 of Hippichthys cyanospilos. Taxonomy (NCBI): domain Eukaryota; kingdom Metazoa; phylum Chordata; class Actinopteri; order Syngnathiformes; family Syngnathidae; genus Hippichthys; species Hippichthys cyanospilos. The sequence continues at coordinate 7,968,360 of NC_142375.1, read as the reverse complement.
TTGAGCGCTTTTCCACCTGGAAAGGGCTGATCAGAGGAATAACGAAGCTTGTAAATGTTGCAAGAAGTAAAAGCAAGGCTTCAGAAACAAAGCAAGAACAGCCACCAGCACAAGCGAGGATGTTGGTAATTAAAAGTGTACAGCAGTCAGAATTTAAAGAGGAGTTAAAACAACTGGGAAAAGGAGAACCTGTCTCCAAAACAAGCCCCTTGTCAAAGCTAGACCCTTTCATCGACCCAGATGGAGTGCTCAGAGTAGGAGGTCGGCTGTACCAGGCAGACCTTCCATATGATGAAAGACACCCTGTTGTACTTCCTACAAAGCACCATGTTTCAACCTTACTGGTTAGAAAGTATCACGGAGATGTTTGCCACCAAGGTCGCCACTTCACTGAGGGAGCTCTTCGCTCAGCCGGGGTGTGGATCATCAGTGCAAGAAGATTAGTCTCCAGTGTGATCTATCAATGTGTCACATGTCGAAAACTGCGTCGACAACCTCAAAAGCAAAAAATGGCGAACCTTCCTGAGGATAGACTTGTAGTGGAGCCCCCTTTCACCAGAGTCGGGTTGGATGTCTTCGGGCCATGGATCGTTGTCTCAAGACGGACCAGAGGAGGGTCAGCAGAGAACAAGCGTTGGGCGGTACTATTTACCTGCCTGGCAACGCGAGCTGTCCACATAGAGGTCATGGAATCTATGTCTACTTCCAGCTTCATTAATGCCTTGAGAAGGTTCTTCGCGATACGAGGCCCTTCGAAGGTTCTTAGATCGGACCGCGGTACCAATTTTGTTGGTGCATGTAAAGAATTGAAGATCAGGGTGGAGGATTCTGGAATACAGGAGTACCTCAAGGAAGAAGGGTGCTCTTGGAACTTCAACGCACCACACTCATCGCACATGGGAGGCTCATGGGAGAGAATGATTGGTGTTGCACGACGGATCTTAGATGCCTTGTTACTCCAATCAGGCCCCACACGTCTCTCTCATGAGATTCTCACTACCTTGATGGCTGAGGTCATGGCAATAATGAATGCTCGGCCATTAGTTCCTGTAAGCACTGACCCAGAGTGTCCCACTGTCTTAACACCAGCGATGCTCCTCACACAAAAGGCGTGTTCTGCTCCTGCACCAGAAGGAGAGTTCGACCCAAAACATCTCTACAAAAAACAATGGCGTCATGTACAATCTCTCGCTGACACCTTTTGGAAAAAGTGGAAACAAGAATATTTGGCAACTCTGCAGATCAGAAAGAAATGGATCAAAGACAACTACAACATCCAAGTCGGAGACATTGTCCTTCTTAAAAACGAACAAGTCGAACGCAATAAGTGGCCGATCGGTCTCGTTGTCAAGACCATCCCCAGCGAGGACAAGAAGGTCAGGAAAGTGGAGGTCAGAGTTGCAAAACAAGGGACTCCGCGGATCTACTTACGTCCTGTGTCTCAGCTAATCCTTCTTTTCCCAAAGGAACCGGCAAGTAAGACTCAAACAGAACAAAATAAATAGTGGTATAAAGGACTTATACCAGGCGAGGAGTGTTCTGGAACTATTAAAACAGTTAAGACTTGTGCTTTGGTTTATGTTTTTTGGCGCCACCGCTGGCCGCTGTTGGCGGTGCATTTCTGAAAGGGAGGGGGAGGTGATCCAGTTGGGATCAGTTATGTCAATGCCACACGTTGTTGTTCATCCTTACGAGAGCTGGCCCACAAGTGTCTGTGAGTCGTTTTCTTTCATGGAATATTATTTACCTTAATATGCCCATGGTTGGTCATTCGTGTTATTATAGATAACAAGCTGGCTAATGTTAGTTTATATCAGCATGTTAAATGGTGCTGCCTTTGTATGTGTTGACTCGTTAGCATTTTTGTGTTAGCTCATTAGCATCTCATATAGAAGAGAATATTATTTGTGGTTGTATATTGGATTTAATCTTCACAGTTGGTTTGGTAAAATGTAAATTTCACATATGTATACTTACTGTATGTTTGGTATATATTATTCTTTGCAGTTTTACAAAATTAAAATGAGTGAGAACGACACAACTATTAAAGAAGTTGCCCTCATTTTGCTGTTCGCTGTCTGTCTACCTTGACGAAAACCACCTTAACATCTTGGGAGGACAGAACAATATATATATATATATATATATATATATATATATATATATATATATATATATATATATATATATATATATATATATATATATATATACTTTTTTTTGTCTAAATTTAATCAGAGAATATAAATCTGGGGGTATATTGCAAAATTTGCACAGACTTGCTACTGCCATGTTTATTTATAAATTATACTTCTATTGCACTAGCGATTACACTTAGAACTATAACAACTACCTCAAATGCACACAACTGGGACAACCACAGCCAGAGTTGTCCTGCTTTGTCTCGTACTGTTGGATTGTCCTGTCATATGCTGCTACTTATGTCTTGTCTTAGGGTACTCTTGCCATACCTGGTTTTTCGTATTTAGTTTTTAGTTTTAGTTGTTAGTTTAGCAACACTAGGCAAAGTAGATCAAACATACTGCACTTTACATCACTATAGATAAGTATCTAGTTTTTAGGTTTGTCTTGTCTTGCGCACCTGCACTTTGTTATTGTACATGTAAAACGCAGAGGATAGTGAGAAACGCAATTTTGATTCCTTTGTTTGTTAAGCACATGTGAAGAAATTGACAATAAACTTGACTTTGACTTTTGACTTTGATATTTGTGATGTGTAAATTTTACATACAGTACATAGTATATGTGATTTTATTTATATTTTTATGATTGTATATGAATTATGCAGAATATGTTTACTAATGTTTTACTAATGTTTACTAAAATAAACTATCAAACAAAAGGAGACAAAAAAAGATGCTTTTAGATATCCATCCATTCATCCATCCATCCGTTTTCTATAAATATGTTGGGACTAAACATGCAGGCACGTTCAGTCTGTTAAAGCGAGGATGTTACCATTGGCAGACAATTACAAAAAAAATCACTTAATTAGGACCAGTTTGTACTTACATTATTACTGGTCACACAAGCAGTATGGATGGATGTAAAATGAATTCATCATGAGGCAAACATGTTTTGGTTATTATTTTAGACATTTAGACATTTTTCTGGAATTCATTGCATTTGTTTTTGCACTTCACAGGTATGGCCATTCATTGATTACGACATAACAAAACAAAAGCCCAAGCAAAAAAGTCATTACAAAGCTGTGGGTGTGGTCCTAAAAATCTTGTTACAGAAAAACAAAAAAAAACAAAAACAAAAAAAAAAACATTCATATTCACCCCTTTATCAAACTTGCTTTTCATCTCCAACATTTTAGAAAAATAGTTGTGTCTCAAAACTCCCACTTTGTCCTTCTGGGGTAACTTCCGTCCCTTAAAACGACAAATTATCACCTCATTGCTGAGTTTTAAAACTTATGATTACATTCTATTTTGTGTGCAGACTTTCTACACCTGTCTCCTGTCTGCTCTTGATTCCAAACTCTGATAGAATTCTGATAGAATTAAAAAAAAAAAATCAAATAAAACAAATTAATAAAATTTGATTACCTCAAAACTATGAAATAGGTGTAAAAATGTATAAATGGGCTATGCTGTGATTCATTTATTGAAGCGTTGTAGTGAGAAAAGCTTTTATCTCATGCTTCTCAAACTCTTCACTTGTTCACATCTATGTTGGTTAACGGCTTTATGCAATGTAAGATACCGCCAGTACCTGGTGAACCTTAAAATATGGGACGCGGAAGGAATGAAATAATGGAGGTATTCAGGAATACATTAAAGGATTTATGAGTAATATGTGATTATGAATAGCGAGGTAGAAGAAAAAAATTGTAAGACCGGATAAAAAGAAAAGTGCATACACAAGGCTAGAGACATGTGACATCGGAGAGAATAATAGCAGCCTCTCCTCTTGTAGCATGGTGTCTTTTAAAAGATGGGCCCCATCAGAGGTGGTAAAGAGATTAACTCTAACCCACACAATAAGTGAGTGTTGCTCAATGATTGCTCAGGAGTGAGCTATCGATTGGTGTTTGTATACAGCAGCGTGCATCTGTACGTTACCGCACAGGTATATTAAGCGTATTTTATCACAGTGAAGTGTGTGTGTGTGGCTTCACATTTCAAAGTTGTAAGAGTTAAATGCCAGAGTGGAGTGCCACTGACGATAATACACTGATGTGGGAGAAAAATTTATTACCGGCCTCGCTTTTTCTCTCCCCTCTTCCCTCATTCTTGCTGATCTCAGACACCGTGATGGGCCAAGGTCAGCCAATTACCCTTCAGTGACCAATGCATGCACGTAGACACACACACACTCGGAGACTGGCCTAGCTCGTGTGCGTCTGAGTGGAGAGCAGTGGACAGCAGCCTGGCAAGCTAGATTCATGGTGAATATGTCAGCCATCAGGCTGGGCCTTTCAAACAATGCTTCACAATGTGCTTGACAGCCCTGAAAAACAGCCTGGTGCTTGGAAACTGCCAGCCCATCATCTCTGCTCCCTCATCTGGGCTCTCTCTGACTCTCTCTCTCGCTCTGTTTGTGCACTTATCGCTCAGCATCGCTCTCTCCATATCTCATGTTCACTCCTAATTCACCCTCAAGCTCACATTTTCTGTCACACACATGCTCTCTACAAGTCTATATTTCCATTTTCTCCATCCACAATACGGACTAGCCTCATTCCCTTTGTACTAAAGCATTTGACGATACTGGCCAGTTTCATTTTTCAATAGATGTTCTTAAATGCACTTACACGTGTGAAAGAGCGCCAAATCACCAGATGCTTATTAAGAGCAGGTCATGCACTATTTTACGACATAATATGCACTGACAGAGACAGAGTGTACATTAGACGCTCATGCACGCAGAAACACATGCACAAACACACATATCTATAGGCACACACGCAAGGGTGTTTTCTATCGTCGCTGGACATTTCCTTGTCCCTAAGCATAATGTTAAATACTACAACAGATTGCCTAACACTAAACCTGGAGGTCCGACGTCCTGCGTGTTTTCGAACCTCTCTCAAAAGCACCTGATTCAAATGATTAGGTTCATTTTCAAGCTCCTGCAGAGCTGACTAATGAGCTAAACATATGAATTAGGTCTGTTGAGGAGAGAAAACCATAAAACCTGCAAGAAACCAGCCCGGACTGGAGTTTGACACCCAAACCTCAACCAAAATCCAAATATATGCTCTGAAATCAAGTCTTGACCCTCAAAAGAGGTCTGAACTTGTAGGCTCCACCAAAAGGGTCCCCACAAAGACAGTGTAAGCCAGAATAGGGTCCCCACACACAAAAATGCACAGGCGCGCACACGCGCACACACACACACACACTTATGTACATTATGGTAGGATCTGGACAGCTGGTGATATATCTTGGTGGGACACAAGCCCATAAAACTGCAGGGATGTGCAGTACAGTCCCCTTCTATTCGGCAGAGTGCCTTTCCCGGACCTCCTTTCTCTCTTTGCCTCCCACTAGTCGCATGCAGTAACAGACAGCCCTGATTCACAGCATTCAATTTACACAGGCTCATAAGAACAAGTGATGGGCTCTTGGAGATTGGAGGACTATAGTATACAGACGTGTGTATGAAGTCAGGAGGCAAAAAAAAAAAAAAAAAAGTGCTGAGATAATAAAAAAAAAAAATCTGATCTAGGGAGGGGTGTTTTTTTTTTCAATGTATTAATTTATTAAGTTGGGGCTTTTCAATTTACACTCCATATGTTTTTGTTGCAGGAACGATATCACACACATGCAGGCATAAGACGAGAGCTGCCAATGTGAAGGAGTTCACAGTTCAGTGCCCATTGTGCTAAGGTTGGTGGTGGCTGTTGGGAGTGGGGGGATCAGCAGATGATTAAAGTCTTGCTCAAGTGCAGGCACAAACTCGTAGCAGAATAGCATCTATGGTTGTCAAATTGTTTTTGTCCTTTGCGCAGGACGCGATTAGTATGAACACATATTTGCATAGTCGATGGATACCTTGTTTATTTGGAAGATATGAGAAGAGAATGGATTTGTGGACGCTAAAGCTAGAACTTAGTATGGATTTCTGTTCAAATGATTTCATTCTGTTCTCTCCCTCCATATTTGCATGAGCTAACCCCTTTGTGCCTTGTGGGTTCACGGTTTGATGTGTCAACGAGGGGCTTGAAAACAATACTGAGAACAGATCGACCCCAATCCCATTCCCCACATGAATATGTATTATTTCAAAAATCCTGATATATATCGACTCGTACATGCTGTATGGTTCACCAAAAAAATCCTGATCTCTTTTCCACTCTTTGCATCACACGATACATAGTATAAATTGATGAATCATTTATACCTGAACTGCACGTCTATTGTACATCATTGAATTTATTCTAGAACTTTTAATTGAAAAGACTTTTGAAACATTTTCTTTCCGTGCTATAAAACAGGCATTTACTTTGTTCTATTTAAAAATAAAAAAGAAAAAAAAAATGTGTGTGTGTGGGGGGGTACTTGAATTATCAATGTGTTACGTATTTTTCATTGAGATCAAGGTCAAACTTGTTGAGCAACTGCATTCGTGGCTGAAAGGACAGAAGCATAAAAGGGAAATCATACATTTGATTCATTCAACTCGCTTTTAGTATAGTGAGCCCCGCTGCTAAGCACATAAACAAGTACCAGCAGAATAAAACACTAAACTTAGTAAAATCATCTCCAGACACTTTTTATATGATATTGCTCCCCTGCTTATGGGCATTATCATGATGTGCGTGGTGGGAGGTGTTAAGAAATAGCATTGCTCTTACAACACAACCCACTTGATTTCATAAACATCTAGTTAAATGACTACCTCCTTAGAATTCTGAATGATGTGAGGCAGGATTCTGACATTTTAATGAAAACAGCTGCATTGAACACTAGCACTTTTACAAAAGGTTTGCCCAAGTCGAGTGCTCAAAATCCCCTGCCCAGCCTGTGTCCAATATTAATCTCCTCAAACACCTCCGCTTCTTTGGAAGGAGATGTCACAAAAAGGTTGGACAGGGTTTCTCAAGGACCATACTCGAGCCCCTCTGTTTTCTATGTTTGCATTGAAATCATAAAACAGCTGTGCAAATCACAGTAACGACGAATGCACTGGCTCGTCAAGCTGACATTCATGCGTGCTCATGATCTGCATTGTGCATGGATCATCCCTATTGTCCCTGAGGCTGACAGAGATGTGGCACAGCAGAGTGCAATGAGGTGATATTTAACATTCACACTCTAGCCTGAGTGTGGGCTTCAAATGGTCAGTGACACCCGGTGAAGGTGATTCATATTCACAAGTACATTTGTGCAGCACAGGTTAAGGTCTCTGACACGTACGTGATCATTGAGATTCATTGTGTGCATGGTGCTGAAGCCACAAATATGTCAATAGTTGGACAGAGGAGCAAGTGACGCACGAGGAGAGACAGAGCAGAGATTAGGCTGTCCTCACTGTCATCTCTTATTTGAAGAGGAATACCCATGGGACCTCAGACCTCTGAAGAGCAAATGGACTGGACACACACAAGTCCAAACAATCCAGAGAGGGAAGTCTCAAGTGGGACAACAGTTATACCACTGATTCGCAATTGGTGGCTCGAGACCTTAAAGTTGCCATGCCATTTGGGTGGCAAAAAAAGCATATAGCATAATTGTGTGTTTTTGATTACTGTGGGTTAATAAACTATATTTGGTGTTCTGTTTTTCATGGTTAATGGGGACAGAAAAGTGAAATTCCAAAAGTAGGATCCCCCCTCCACCCCACAGGAATTTTTATGCATGTGTATGTGAATAACAGATATTTTTGTATTCTTGATTTATAACTTTTTAAACTTTACATAGAGGAACAATATACATGTTCAAACAAATATAATACTAACATATTTCCCAGAGATTGTCCCATCTTTAAATAAAAAAAGAAAAAAAAAGAAAAAAGGGGAAGCCAGAACAATGAAACATGAATAAAATAGTCAACCGGGAGTGACCAAAACCTTATCATCGTCACCAGGCAGTGACCAAAAGTAAAGTTTTTTAAAAAGCTGATGGTGCGCCTTCTAATCAGGTGCACCTTATATATGGATCAATATTGAGATTGGGTATTTAAAGTATTTATTCTTATTTAACTGAGACAAAGAGCATCGCAGAACATATTTACTTAAATTGTTCAATATTAAACCTTATACAATATTAAACCTTATACAGTAAGTTCACTTTTCCCTTGTGAATTAAAATTCCGGGGCAGGAGTGGATGACAACTCCTGCCGTCAATGGTTGATGTCGCGCAGGGAGCGAATCACATGTCTTGTAGGAGTGCACATGAGCTGATTGACTGATTGTTTTGCCAGTCTTGTGCAAACTGTTGACTGTACCTTCAGAAACAGTCACCACTTCACATTAGAAAACATGTTGCGGGAGGAATAGGGTGAGCACAAAACAGAGCGCTGTTGTAAAAAATTGGACTTGAAAGTAAATTTTGCTGTTATCATATTTGGTCATCTACATGGTCCACTCTTGGTCGGTGTCCACGGAGTGCCCATGACATGTGTTTACAATCGACTCGTCTGTTTGAAAGGGAAGAAACCTGAATTCCACAAAATATGATACATACGTATTTAAAGTGGTTGAAATGTATTTAATAATTGCCTACTTTACAAAAATACCAAAAACAATAGAAGTTAACAATAGAGATACAGCGTTCACAACTCAGCAATCATTTTATTTTCACACACATTTTTACACAGTGCATCTACATATGCGCACCACTTCTCTTCATATTTTGGTGTGCATGACGCTCAAAGGTGGCTAAAAATTCATGAAACAGCAATTTAAATATTGCAATGCCTACTTTTGAGAAAATCACCTTCATCTTTTAAAGTGTAGCATTGTCTTCTAATCCCTTATTTCCATACAATTCGACAACAATTTTGCCCTTTTGACTGCTGAGAAGTCGAGACTCTGAGGTTGTTTTTGTCAAATTTCCAAAGAGGACATCTCTGTCAAAAATGTGTTTTTTCATCAATAACTCAAAACTAATCTCTCCGACATAAGTCTGGCTTTGTGAAAACGCATCACATATATATTCAAGTCAGTGTTGCAAAATGGGAGCGATCATCGAATTCTATACTATTCTCATAAATCAGGCTGTTAACAATGTTACAGTTGTGTTAGACTGCAGCCTTTATTTCAGAAAAGTAATCATATCTAAAAAGAGCTCAGTGGCAAGATACACATTTTTGCACGTTGAGTTCATCTTTATTTTCTTAACGTGGCACATGGGTTATACGTATGTTTCATATATAGCATACATACGCTCTCAAAGAGTACTTACTCTTTTAACAACATGTTTTTTAATGTTGTTCTTTAAGTTTTGTCATATTGGGTTAAAAGGGTTGCAACTTACCAAAAATGGAAAAATACAGGTCCGATGGGGACGACAGGTGAGAAACATTGTTCCATACAATACAAACATGCCCAGATGAAAATGATTTTCTTATGAGTCCTTATGAGAGCTGCTCATCGCAGCAGACTTCTCTTGCATCATTTCCTGCATTAATGAATTGAGTAAGAAGATATTTTCTATACACCTTAGCATTTTATTTATATCAGAGATAGTGAGGGGGACTTTCCCCTCTTTAAAGCCAACGATTCATTCATGAACCGTTCACTAAAAAGAGCCACCTTGTTTGTTTTTTTTTGTCTGTCTTTTATTTATTTTAAAACATCAATGTTTTACTGTTAAAACAAACACGTAGATCAATTACGTGCTTAAGTGACAATTAACATTTAACATTGTCTTTCTTCACAATAAAGTCATGTCGGTATTTGTGCCAAATAATAACTTTATATTCTCTTTAGAACATAAGTAAATATAAACATGCAGAACAATTTTCGCTAGAATACATGTGTACACTGCATCTGAACTATTTTAACAAAAGTGATCACATATATCAAATCCAGCCTGGAGCCAATCATGTTACCACGTCTTCAGCAGCTACTCCATCTCTGCCCCTCCATTCCTTCTCTCTGAACTCATTGCTTATGTGACATGTTGTCCTTTGGAGTGCACATAAAACAGCCAAATATACCAAGTAGGTTGGAGTGGGGAAAAGTGAGCCACTCATTATTTTTAGTGTCACCACAGGAAGATATTTTTTGGGCCAGATATGTGAATGTTTTTTCAAGATTCTGTGCCACTCTACAGCGTGATATAGACTGTCCAGTAAATGGTCCAGTTGCACAACTGCATAGGACTGGGGTACATTATTTTTCTTTTCTTAGCCACTTGTCTTCATTAGGGTCGCTGGCTTGCTGGTCCTAACCCAGCTGTCTTCGGGCAGTAGGCGGGAGACACTCTGGAGTGATTGCCAGCCAATCGATTTAATTGCAACTCGGGTGCCCGCCTTTGTACCCGGGGAGCTCGAGCGGGCCATGCTGTGCTAACTTGTGCTAACTAATGCTGATTGGTTGATTGAACTTGGGATCAGTCTTCCGCTACGTTTGCTGCTCAGTCCATGTATTCTTTTTATAGTTTTTTGTCGTAAACAACATGCCGAGAGACACTGAAATGCCAGCCAAAGGCGATCGTCGGCAAACGCGCCGGTCGGCGACTTGCCCCCTTTCTACTGTACTTCTCGTTGTTGAAGCAACCCGGCGTTGGAACAGGGAAAACACATCACACAGCAAGTAACCACTGGAGCAGAAGGGATCAGAAACTCCACCACAGCTGGAGCTCAGTCGGTGGCGGGCACTTCCCTAAAAGCGTTGTGTCTCAAAGCACATGCGGGGGGACACGGAAATCTCTTGGCTACGCAGAAGCTCCCACCGGTGCCCGCCTTAGTCGAGTGTTTTCATGTCCTCCGGCAAGCTCTCCACGATGCAAGATCCTGGAAAGATCATGGACCAACACCCGCCGATTGTTTCCCGTCACAAAGCACTCGCTGGAAGGGTGAAAGTGTTCGCTCCAACAGCGACAAGTAGTTTTGTTGATAGATTGTGCGACATGTTATTTGCTATGTAATGCACTTTCATTTCTTTACATTTGTTTTCAAGATTTTAATGGATGTGTTCTTAGTTAACGCATATGAGTGATGAGAGAGTGGTGCAGCAGAGGGAGACTGACGTAAAAGGGGGGAAAAAAAAGAGGAGACTTGACTACGCATTGGTCCTGCCGTGTTGTGTTTAGAATTTCAGAGAAATCTATAAAAGAAGACTTAGACAAGCCCAGCTGCTAAGCAGCAAAAACAGTAACTCAGACCAACCAAGATTGACTTTTCTTTGCCGGCAAAGGGAGGGCTTAGCTTTCACTCTCAAGCTCGCCAAAACCTTCAAAAGCCTAAACATCCCTGCTTGCTTTTTATTCATTCAGCAAAGCATTACACATAACAAGACAAAAAAGCGCCAGCCGGGTGCCGCCAACAGCTGGGCCAAGGTTTCAGTTCACACTTTTCAAAAGCTTTATCTAAGGAAATGGGCAAGATGAACTAGGACTGCATAGATAGATAGCTAAGCATGACAGTGCTTAACGGTGACCAATACAGTAGCAGACCAATAGCATCTTTGGGAGTCGTGACGCAGACCAATAGCAGACCAGCATCTGAGTGATGCGTTGCAGCACAGGCAGTTTTACGGGACCAGAAAATAAGAGCAATTACCTAAAAATACCTGAAGAAGGAGACAAAACAACACAGTTACAGCAATTACAGCCAACCCTTACAGCCAACCCTTAAGATCATGACAGTTGTTTTTGTCGTAAAGCGGGGCGTTGCAGTGCAGGCAGTTTGACGGGACCAGAAAATAAGAGCAATTACCTAAAAATGCCTGAAATTGGAGACAAAACAACACAATTACAGCCAACCCTTAGGATCATGACGTATTTGTGATTTTGTCGTAAAGCGGGTACGAAAAAACGTTGCAGATAACATCGTAAACTGAAAACAAAATGGAAGGCAGGCATTTTGTACCCCCGGGGTCCACTCTCACCTACAATATATATATATATATATATATATATATATATATATATATATATATATATATATATATATATATATATATATACCCATACACAGAGGAACCACTAGATAAGAATTTAATGCAAGTTTGGTTGCAAGTGTATGTAAATTGACTATTCAGGGTGACACATATTTCTAACATTGGGGAGTCCAACTGCAATAGGTTGATTATGTTTGAGTGAAACATCTAGTGCACTAAGCCTTTAGTGTCAAAGTCAAATGGCCGAGGGCTCGATTGATCAAATGTTATTTAAAAAAAAGGAACTGAACCTACTGAAAACCTAAGAAATATATTACAATATGATTAGATCGGAAGAATAAAAACATCCCTCTGTAAATGGCCGGGCAGATTTCGCAAGCTGTTCTGCAGCAGTCTCGCTTTGTGATTTGGCTTTTCAGAATGGACCTTACCTTTGTTCCATGCCCATATTCTCATTTTTGTCTGCGTGCTTAGTTTCATGATGACATCTTCAGATTTTATTGTTTAATTACTGCCACACTTTCTCCGCACAGAAGACACACACGTTTTCCAGCAAGCTCCGTGACAACCTTTTTGCGGGCCCTGGTTATGTGTAAGGTGAGCACCTCCAGCAACAGCTAGCTCAAAACCAAAGTACCAACACAATGAGTAAAGATATAGTCAGAGAGGTTCATCAGAAGAGACAGATCATAATTCAAGTGTGGGCATGTGTGATCTGTGGCTGAAGGTTGTCCAGCTGTCATTCTCCTCAGGGTACATATAGGTCTCTGATTTCCACTGCAACAGCTGCTCTACATTCATTGATGGGCATTACCGTCTTCCTTTTTGGTTCAACCATTTTTTTTTTTTTTTACACTTATGTTAATCAGTAGGGCCCTACTGTGCGCTGTTAATCTCTCCCTCCCTCTCACCCATCCTGACCATTTCACCTGATCCCATAAGCTTCGTTTTCACTTGATCTTTCCCCAACGGCTACACTTTAATGAGAATTCTCTTCGTGATTTGTGCTCCCAGTACCATCTTTTTTTAGACTTTTTCTCTTCGAACCCTCATCAAATTTGTTCCACAATGGAAATTAGGTTTCACTTCTCCCTGTATGCTGGTCACCCCCCCATGTTTGTTCCTCTTGCCCTGGGCTCGCATCATCTGCTGTGATGTCATACTTTTCTGTAAAACAGTAGAGGAAGCTGGTGTTAACAGGACATGCAAGGTTGTTGAAAAGGGCGGATGGCTAAATAATGGTTTATGCTTGACGTGTCTGCGAGGTCTGCTGGCTCTGTATCGCTTAATTACGTCACGTTAGAAACTGCGTGCCTCTGTGCTATGTCCGCACAGGCTGACTTTTCCACAAAGCATACCTGCTGACATTTTTAAAACACACAGTCCCAAATGGGAAAACATGACAGATGTGCTACCAAGGTCTTCTACTAGTGGAAAATTAAGTACACAGCTTTCTAAGATTGGACTAATCAAAACCATTGCAACCAAGATGATGTGAAGGCACTGGCATAGTTTTCTTATTTTCCTTTCCAGCGACGATGAGCACAGTAAAAGTTATCACCCTTGTTCAATCTGTGAGTAATGCCATGTTGAAAAAATTAGAATAGAATAGCTGTTACAGTGTGGTGTTGTTCATATGCTGTAAACACTTTGCACAGCTACCTAAAGTCTGTCAGAAACAGCATTGGCAACCCACACAACTGCAAAATGCTGCAAAATGTTTTGCAACCGGATTCGTTGCTTCTCATTTCCGCATGGAGCATTCACGCATCAAGCATAAAGCAAGCTTAAGGCATTTGAAATAAACAGCTAGACGACAATTAGCACAATGTATAATTGCGGCTAAGCCTCATATAATGGAAATTATTCATTCACATATGTATTTACCTATTTACATATTTGCTATCCATACCCCCAAAACTAATATTTTCCCATGGCCTGACAGCTTTGTATATTGAACATGAACATACCTGCAACAGCTGACAGCGGTGCCCCCACTACTCCCGTTCCTGTTTCCAAACAATATGCGTCCTATGACTGCTGTAGTTCCCTGTTCTGTGGCACTTGGTGGTGACCCATGAGCCCTGTCACCAGTTCCTGTTTGCCGCTGTCACATGCCATGAGACCGCCATGGTCCCCTGTGGCACTCAGTGATGCCCTTAGCCCTGTTTACCATTCCTGCATGTTTTCCAGCGGTGCACCTGCAATCACTGTGATCCAGTTTGGGTATGAGGTTGTGGCCTTGTGGGGGGGGGGGGGGTGATAATGTTATGATATGACTAGGGTGCATTTTTTTTTTCCATGGGTTACTCACATGAGTAGTTTCTATGCAATTGCTATTGTCCTTTGGTTTGCTTTGTTGTTATGTCATATTGGATTGATGTCTATAGATGTGCTCCCAGACTAGATAGATCGAGTTTCTAGCTACCTTGGGTTACGTTGGACTTTTGTACATTAAGGCTTTAATACTTCTCCACTTCCATGTCTTGGCTGGTCCTGGGTCCAAATATTTGTCCTCACATGACAGCTGTGATACAACCCGAGAAATGAAGTGAAAACTTGCGCCTAACGTATAATGCAAACCTTTATAATATTGACCTAATTTCAGCCTGGTCAAAGGATTAATTCACACTGGTCAGCTGCCACGGTTGTCACTTGTTTGCAGTTTATCATTTGTAATATTTTACTTTTCACATGAATGCACCCATTATGAATATGACACAAAATATGACGTACTTACCATTAGGCCTAATTATTAAACAACTCAGGGATGGGGAATTTCAATGAGGAAGGGGGTGGGGGTGTGACCATTTTTACACAGCAAAATTGCTGAGCTATGCAAGATACCTTTTGTGTACTTTTTGGGTCAGTGTTGTTGGTTTAAAATAGCTTGAAATCTTTCATGGCTGATTTTGTCTCGAAGTAAACTAGGCAGACAGTTTTGTGATGGAGTTTGACAAATATAATCTGCTTCCTGTTTTACTTGAAAGGCACCATTTTTGTGACCTTATTTGGTTCTGGCTCTTTGCCAGGACCCACTTGCCCTTTATCATTTATGCAAAAGTACACCCTTACTATTGGAGGCGCTCTTGAGCCATCTGCCTTGTGGTCAACATTGAATACATTTTAAAACAGTTCAGATGCAGTAAACATCTTTTGCTTGGATAATTCATCATCCCTGCACTTAGGAGAAGATACTTTTTTCTGTCAAACGAGGCAGACCACCTCACCTGTTAATTTGTTAAAAACACACTAAACAAGACTTGACAGAATCAAGGTTTTATGTGTGCTGTTTTAATCACATCCAACGGCACATGGTTAATATTGCTCTCAGCTTGTGTGAGGATGTCCACCTATAAGAAAAACTAACACACAAATGTGCCTAATTGGCCAGTGGTTGGGCAAAGGCTTTGTTAGATTGAGATGAGTGAAAAACATTGCCTCAAAACAATCAACTGCCAAAAATGTCTTTTTAATAAGATGCAATACATTATGGATGCTTTGTAAATTGTCATAAAGGTTAGTATAAATAATCTATGATCATCTACAAATCAAATGAGTGAAGAGAAAAAAAATGTATGACTGACCTTTTCTTTTAATCAACAATTTCTCACAGTCTGCACTCATTAACACTCACCCGCTTTTGTTTTATTTTTCACTGACCTCAGCTGACAAGTCCAAATAGCACAGAAAA
Organism: Hippichthys cyanospilos; assembly: GCF_059441005.1. Classification (NCBI taxonomy): domain Eukaryota; kingdom Metazoa; phylum Chordata; class Actinopteri; order Syngnathiformes; family Syngnathidae; genus Hippichthys; species Hippichthys cyanospilos. Next base: position 7,952,619 of record NC_142375.1, on the reverse strand, counting down.
AAAAAAAAATCTGTTGATGTCCATTCACCCTTTTGAATACACATTTTGTGACGATTCATGTTGATCTATGGGATTCCAAGAAAACCCGGTGGATCGTTGCCCAAGCAAGAAGCCAGGTATGTTTTCTTCAGTGGAATTCTCTTCTTCAATAAGCGCCATTCCACTTGTTCTTAAGAAAGGAATTCATTTGGTTTTTTTTTTTCATTTTGAAATTTAATAATTCTTTGTGAAGCTTCCTTTGTTTTGGCATTTGGTGTGGAAATGTGAGCGACTGTCAGATGGATGTGTAATTTATTAATTTATTTATTTAGTTAATTTGTTTAGATTTTCACATGAATTGATTCAAGACCATTTCTGACAATCCAGTTTGTCACTCTTAAGAGAAACAGAAGCTAGAGAATATAGAGCAGAGTTAATTGGATGTTGGGGAGGTAATACAGAAAATACTACTATTTGAGGCATAAAAAGAGACTATACTTTCTTGAGCATTTGGTGGAAAATATATCAACCAACATTAAAAATAAAATAATATTTCACAACAGTATCATGTTCACTGAACATAAAAATATCCTGATGAATGATTTTTGTACTGCATTCAATTGTCAAATGTTCATGGAGGGATTGATCCAGTGGGCACAATGTTGTATGTGTGCATCATGTGTTGAGGCAATTGGCCAAGGTTTTGAGTTGGAACCCATGTAATTCATAACAGCCACAGGAGTTATGTTGCAATGTGTGTGTGTTGCTGTGTGTGTGCAAGAATATTTGTGTGATCCATAACACAGCAGCCGCTCAGCTATGAGGGAACTCATTAGACTCCTGTCTTCTTGCCTGCTGGTTGGAAAAATACCTGGCATCTGGGAGTTTATATTCCCACTACTTTACAACTCTTTCTCTCTTTCTCTTTATTGCTTCCACACTCAGTGCCACAAAACCTAACAACAATCACCAATCAATCGTATATACCCACCTAGCAGTCCTTCCGCGGCTAACTACCATATGTTTGTGCTTGCTGTACTTCTACATATTCTACCTCCTATTCAGTCACTCAAGCTATGTTCAGGCCATAACAAAAGCATGGCGTGCAGGACAGTGTCGACGTGGAAATGTAAAATCGTTTATATATCTTTTACATTCTTTTACATTCAATAAACATACTGAAAGCACATAAAGTACTTTCAAATAATTCTACATTTTATATAAATATAAATATATATATATATATATATATATATATAAATATATATATATATATATATATATATATATATATATATATAAATATATATATATATATATATATATATATATATATATATATATATATACATATATATATATATATATATACATATATATATATATATATATATATATATATATATATATATATATATATATATATATATATATATATGTGCTTGTTTCATTTGAAGGAATTTACTGATTAGACATTTATATGAAAGAATAATAAGACATTGAGACAATTACTCAGTCATCTTTATAAAATCATAGACTAGATTGATTCAATAAAAACAATCAGAACGTGTTCAAACGGAAATAGCCATAATTTGTGTAACATTCTCTATGAAAACCAGTATTAAGCCTGACAAATAAATACATAAATAAAGAAATAATTAAATAAATAAATGGGGATTAAATATATGATTATAAATTCATAAATACATTAATTACAATAACACAACTTATATCAGAGAGGGTCAAATTGTCATGCTGAGTTCTGGTTGTATCTTCTCCCAACCGTTTTATCAGTATTCTTCTATCGTTTGTAGCAAACTAGCTGCTCTCCTTGCCCCTAATGGCTGAAATATTTATTGCATACTTGATATCATTCATCCATTTTCTTAACATGTATTTATTATTCCCTTAATTGTTCCAGTCAGCCTATAGCTTTTGTTGCACAGCTTAAGGAGAGTCGGGCTGGTGATCAGACACACAAGATGAAACTTGCAGGTCAGAATACATTGTCTGCTTTGTAAGATGGAGCAGACTTCTTTCTTTGGTGCACTTAGGGCTGAATCCACAAAGTATGAACTTTTTTCATCTAATTCGTTTATTTGTTATACATGTTATACATGCCACTATATGCTGCTGGCATTAAAAAATAAACTTACCGTACAACAAGAACAATCAAAAGTATCAATAATTCTCAAACACTTTTTCTATATGAACGAGACTGAGTTGATTTTCTGACTGTCAATGCATATCGAAACAAAACAAAATGATTTGGACCGCGGTTTTGTAAATGCCATTGTTATTTCACTGATAATGTAGTGGTACACCCGCCTGATTGATGTGCAGAGACTGTGAATTCAGTTCACATTTAGTGATGGAGTGAGTATCAGTGTGAATTTCTACATGGACGGATGCACATAACTGATAAAGGTATGCATGCGTGACATAAATCACTGATGTGTAACCTTGTATGCGTCACTTGACGCATTTGTTACCATACTTAACTTTCACCTTTGACAACAACCAAGTCTGAGCTGACTGTTTTTCCTGAAAAGTGGCTCCAGGATATGCTGTGGCTTGAGGCACACTTAAATGTAGTGGAAGATTTATCGTTCATGTTCTCAGCTAGCAGACAAGACCCTACACATGTGTCTTTGCACTGTAAAGAAATGCAGGCAGATTTCATACATTTCATACAGACTGGCGACACAAGTTAGCTGAATTGTAATTGGCTAAAACCTCTAACCTAAAACTACAACACTGGAAGAAGCATAACCAAATGGATATAATATGACACAAAAGAGAACAGAATATGGAGAATGACAGTTATAAAATGTATATATATATATATATATATAAATATATATATATATATATATATATATATATATAACAATTATTTTCAAATCTAGTTTTTATAATTCTTATTGTTTATTATAGTTACAATAATGATGTCAAGCAGAAAAGGCTTTGCTGGCCCTGACGGTCCACCGCTGATATACACGTACACACACACATACACACATGCACACACACGCCTAAACATGTGCGTGTAATATATATACTACATACAGTATGTCTGTATATGCATGCAGGCAAGCACAAATTAAAACACCAAACCCTCAAACCAAATTTGAGAGCCTAATTTATTCAGTAAAGAATACATTAATTTTAATGGACATTTCTGCATAGTTTTTTTTTCTTAAACTTGCATTACCCCAAAATAGATCCTTGCGAACCACACAATGACAGTAATATAACTTGTCCCTCAAAAGGAGAACACGTATAGCAGGGGTGTCTAACTCATATTTATCGGGGGTCGCATTGTAGTTATAATTTTTGTCAGAGGGCCAGTATGATTGTGAAATCAAATCAATTTTAGGTGTGTTTGTCACACTTCTAACTAGTTTTGAAATAAGAGCCTGGTAAAAACTGTTCAAAAGAGATAATGGGAACACAAAATGCTTGTTATTTTTACCCCCAAATTTTTAAATGTTGAGGACAACTCGCAAATTTAGTATTTTAACCAGAAACTTGAAGTTTGATCAGGATCTCACGGGCCACAAAAATGTGGCGGGCCGGATCTGGCCCCCGGGCCTTGAGTTTGACACCTGTGACGTATAGAGTCAGAACAGTATAATCAAATGTAAGCCAGTTGCTTTTATAGCAGCTTGAGTATAGGTACGGTACATGTCGTAACTGATGCCAAACATTTGTTTGGTTGTTATGAGCGGTGTTGCCTCATTAGATTTTAATGGTGGTTTCAGTGTTAAACTTGGGCTCAGGGATGGCTGTCACCTACGAAGGTAATTTCACACAATGATGGATTGACAGAGCTCTGTTTACGCTCCTCAACCGCATTGCCTCAGGTGTTTGGGGATGAGGTGGCACCTGAAAGTGTGACTATCCGCCTGTTTTCCGTATTTGACAGTGAAGATGAGTGCACTGATGTGGATCAGTGTGTAGGTGAAGGCACTCTGCCAGGCATTTCTATCAACAGTTTCATTCTTATCTTTGCTGTCTCACATAAACAGAGCCTGCACATCAGTATGCAAGAAGGAATCTTTGCGGTCGAAAAAAAAAATGGAACAGTTAGGAAAGCGGAAGATTTGTGTGCATGCTCAAGCATAAGTGTTTGTGTGCATTTTAAAGCAGTGGCTTAGTGAGCAGGTTGTCTGCCACAGTGGCATATGGTGTGCATGCAGGTGATGAGACAGATTCTAGCACCGGGCTTTCTCGTGTACGATTGTGTAAATGTGTGTCTTCCTCTTTTTAACTCTGCTGACCATCTGTGCCCCTTCTTCAAAGAGTCCCCCGTGCTCCATGCTGTTGACAAATTAATTATTTAACGACTTTTCCAATTGTTTCATCCTCTGTCGTGGGACAGTCACAAACAATCACTCACCCATAAACCATGCTCCCACCAATTTCCTTATTGTTCGATTCCCCGTTCTCAGGTCATCCTTGACATCTTTTTTTTTAAATTGTCACACTCATTTACCACTGTTCTCCACTCTTGTAATTGCAGCAGTCTTTTAACTAAATGACTGAATACTTAATGTATTTGCCTTTCGTCTCATCATTCTCATTCTGCCCACATGAAGCCAATTGTCCGCCCAACCCCAATGGCAGAGACGAAAGCCATTTGAGGATTCTAATATGGTTGATTAAGTGCTGACAATATAATTACAGTGAGTGTGCAGCCCCGATCAATATTTTGCTTCCTGAATGGGACAAACTTGCCAATTTGGGATTCCAGTTAAAGTCAATTTTGAGAAACACACTAATCAATTGGTCACTTGTAGCCATTATTTCCACCAATGATTTTGTTGAAACATACAAAAATTAGACCACCAAAAGAAAAAACATTGTTCACTAACATATTTTTTCCACAATGACATTAAGAAAAAATATATATACAATACATAGAGCCTGTCTCACAGTAGCACCAGATTCAATTCAACCAATGCGTAATGCATATGTGTGCTTCTGTATATGATTTCTTCAGCCGTAGTGTCATAAATGATGGTAAATGATGGTATTCTGAGATGTATTTATTTTGAGCCGGACTAAGTCGGACTTCACTGAAGGCTTAAGTGTGAAATGCACAGACCGCCACTGCTCAGCTCAGCTCAGAATATATATATATATATATATATATATATATATATATATATATATATATATATATATATATATATATATATATATATATATATACACACAAAGTGGGGCCCCGGTTTATGAACTCCCGGTTTTACGTATTTTTCATCTTACGAACGTGGACCGCGGCGTTTTTTTGTCCCCCTCTTACGCACAAACCTTTCGTCTTATGAACAATCCAACATGCGTCAGTGTGTCCGCACTATTTTTTTCGCTTTGCTCCATCAACAAAAATAACTATTCTCGCATGTCACGGAAACGCCGATATGCTATTGGTCGATTGAGGTCACAGTCACGGTCTCAGTCACGGAGATCACTTCAATCACAGAAATGCCGATACGCTATTGGCCGAACGCCTTCATCTAGCTTGATGGCACAGCTGGTCGGTGTGTTGTGAAGACTTTGCAAACTTTATCTGTTAGACATGGCTTCTAAAATTGCAAGTGGCGGTAAAGGAAGAAGTAAGAGGATGATGACAGTAGAAACAAAGCAGGAGATAATAAAAAAAATATGAAGGAGGCGCACGCATAGTTAACCTTGCTAATGAGTATGGCCGTAACCGCTCGGCAAGCCTCTAAGGGCAAGACTTTCCTTGCCAGGGGACGGACCTCGGTCAACAACAAAATGGAGAGGCTTCTTTTATTATGGATTAAAGAGAAAGAAATCGCCGGTGATATGTTCTAGTTTGAGAAAAGTTCCCGTTTAAGAAAATAAATAAATAAATTCTGCGGGTATTCGTCTCTGCTCCCATCCGCCTCCACCCAGCTCAAGTCACGTCGCCCCAAAGGTAAATGTCACTTTTCCTTTGTATATATATGTTATTCAATTTAACTGTACAGTAGATTATGATACTAATTTTTAATATATGTATAAAGTCATGATGTTTTTACCCAAAGTTTTTGCACAAGTTGCACGCATCACTAATTAACATAGATTTGGATTGCCCATTATATGAGCAATTCGAGTTATGAGCATGGCCGCTGAACGGATTAAGTTCGTAACACGGGGGCCCACTGTATGTATATATATCGATTCTTCAAACTCCAATCCACGTTTG